>NC_132800.1:25593524-25824969 GCF_048594095.1 Paramormyrops kingsleyae | reverse complement strand
ACATGGGGACCGTTCTCTATATATATTTTATGTCCCACTGAAGAGCCTTTTACCATAAATTGTACAGAAATCATAAGCTCTCCATTTGCTGGACAGATGCTGTATCTCCTTTAATACGTTCTGTGCACTCTGTCCATTCCTATCACTGTGCTGGAATGCTGCTGTGACCTTTTTGGTGGAAAGTATACATCCATCCATTCATCTTCCTCAGTTTATCTGATTGCGGGTCCTGGGTGCAGCAGTCTGAGCAGGGATGCCCAGACCTCCCTCTCCCCAGCCACCTCCTCCAGCTCCTTTGAACCGAGAGATATAATCTCTCCGGTGTGTCCTGGGTCTCCCCGGGGCCTCCTCCTGCACAGACATGCCTGAAATTCTTCCCCAGGGAGGATTCAGACTGAATCACTGCTCTGTGATGTAGCACATATATTGCCGTGGCATGTGGCCAGTAAAGAAAGTGATGATATGTGTGGAAATATTTGTAATTTTCTTCACAAATCACGTTTTGTCCAGAACAACGTGGACATTGTGTTTTAGGGGGTATTTTCATTGACAGTCAGGTTTACGTGTAAAAACAGGGCTTTTTCCCAGCACCTTCCTGATACACACTGACCTGTGACTGACTGACCATATTTGATTTGTGAAGAAATTCACAAATCAGCCTGGTCAGAAGGAGCCTGGTTGGTCCTGTTTATATGGTTGTCACGGTCGGGCAGAAGGCGATCCGGGAAGCAGGGATACGGAGCCAGGAAGTAGGGCAAACGGGGATTTATTACGGGAAGCAGGACTGGGGAAGAACGACGAGTAACATTAATGACAAGTCTGGGGAAGACTGACTCAGACAAGGACTAAATACAACAGACAAGCTACGGGTAACGAGCCACAGGTGAGAACAATCAGGGAGAAACAGGAGGTAATGAGGTGGGCGTGGCACACATTAGGAGCGGACGGAGCGGGGCGTGACAATGGTGAAGTCTTTTAATTATTTGCATTTGAAAATAAAATGGCAAAGCATAATATCAGCAGATTTCGGGGTGGGGGGGCGACGGCATCCGGATTCACAAATCACAAGTTACCAAATGCCACCCTGTTTACTAGTGTGCCTCACTACAGTGTCGAGATTAATTAAACCGAATCCGGAATCACTAACTGCAAACTATCTTTACCGTGGTCACCTGTGACAGATAACTGTCTGAGGAATCTAAACTGTAACAAAATGCTGTAAAAAAACAGTGAAATTATTACATTGACATACTGTTTATCAGTAAAACGGTACAATACTATAGAGAAAATGCATTCTGGGCAATATTTATGAGAACCATGACGTTTCCCATAAAATACTGCAATGTGCTGTAATTCAGTACATGAAAAAATAAGCTGTAGAATTTACTCAAATAAAATGAGATAACACCACAAAGACCTAGACCGAACACTGGAACATCGTCTGTGTTCCGTAATTGCGGGAGATCACCGTCACACAATCAGAAAGACTGTCCTGCCAAAGAAGCTGAATGTAGGAAATGTTGCAGATGAAGACACTTTGCTGCAGTCTGCAGGTCTAAGCAGCCTGTGCATGAGATGGCAGAGGAAGAGGAAGTCTTTCAGGGCGGCCTTTTCCTGGAAGAGGGGAAGTCAGACAGCACTGGCTGGTACTCAGATATCAGAATGAATGGGGAAGTGCTGCCTTTTAAGCTGGATACAGGGGCAGCACTGACAGCTATTCCTACCACACTGTACAGTTACAGCAGAGACGGCCCCCACTGCACACCCCAAAAAGACTATGGCCCCAGTAACAACAGGTTGCCTGTGTTAGGACAGATTCGGAGCAGACTTGAAAGGAAGGATAAAAATTCCACTCAGCCAGTATTTGTCATTGATAACCTGGCCAGACCACTGCTGGGCTTACCAGTGCTCACTGCATTACACCTTGTTCAGCGAATGGAGGAACTTAGCACACTGGGTGAGAAAGAAGACCCAGGGGAGATCTTCAAAAATAAATTTCCAGAGGTGTTTTTCTGGATTAGGGAGGCTTGATGGTAATTATCACATCCGCCTGAAAGAGAATGCTGTTCCCTATGCTCTGACCACTCCTCGCAGCGAGCCAATCCCCTTAACTGAAAAAGTAAAAGAAGATCTGAAATGAATGGAAGAAATGGGGGTCATCTCAAAGATAGAGAAACCCAGTGAGTGGTGTGCAGGGATAGTAGTGGTCCCAAAACCCAGTGCTAAAATTAGAATTTGCGTTGACCTCACCAAACTCAATGAGGGTGTGTGCAGAGAAAGGCATGTATTGCCCTCAGTGGACCAGTCATCAGCACGGCTGAATGGCTGACATGTTTTTACAAAGCTGGATGCAGGTAGTGGGTTTTGGCAGATACCCTTAGCACAAGAGAGTGGGGAGCTCACAACGTTTATCACTCCCTTTGGCCGTCTATGTTTCAATGTCTTACCTTTTGGGATCAGCTCAGGGCCGGAGCATTTTCAAATGCAATGCAATGCAATTTTATTTATATAGCGCATTATCACAACATTACATTGTCTCAATGCGCTTTATATTTCTGCCACGTAAAGACCCCCCAGTGAGTAAGCCAAAGGCAACGGTGGCAAGGAAAAACTCCCTAAGAGGAAGAAACCTTGGGAGGAACCAGACCCAAAGGGGGAGCCCATCCTCCAGGGGCCGGCAGATGAGTCAAACAAAACAAGATGATATGACTAAGCTAATACAGGGGTTGAAATATCAGTCTCAATGCAGCGGCCGACCGGTGCAGGCACGGAGTGCTTGATGCACGATGGCAGGATTAATAGTGGCACAGCCGCAGGGAAGGATGGCGAGGCATCGCGTGAGCCAAGGGCAGGCAGGTTGGAGGGTAGTTGCCGGAGGTGGAGGTAGTTGTCTTGCAGGCAGCAGAGGCATAAATTCTTCAATGACATGGTGCTCCAGGGAGCACACCCCAGAAGGGGTGAGGGAGGAAGTAAGAAAAATAGTGTATTAGCCAGAGTTGAGGAAACCAGAGGCAATGCAAGCAAAATGATCGAGTGCAATATTCGTCTAGGCTCCGGCAGATCTGGCTATAGCAGCATGAGAAAGAGGGAGAGACAGGCGGGAACACAGGCATGGGGACTCCCTGAACATCAGCACTCTAGTGTAAAGCTAGAGTGACAGCACTGACGCACCAGTTTATCCAAAGCCAATGACACCGATCCCCACCCAGCTCTTCACCTCATACTGTTAGTCTGACTGGGAGTGAGCGACTAGCGACTAGGTTTCCTATACGCTAAGCTATACAAGTGCGTTTTTAATCTAGACTTGAAAAAATGCTGTTTTAGCAAATGGATTTTTAATAATTTCAGACGTTAGTTGTAAGTGCTTGCTAAAAATACTTAGTACGACTTAAGTCATGGGGCCCTGGCAGTTCGGGGCTCTAGGCGCTCGCCTGCTTTTGCCTAATGGTAGCGCCGCCTCTGATCTTATCTTCTTTCCATCTATCCATCCGTCCATCCATCCACTGAACTGTTCTACCCTCCTTTAACTTTCATGTGTTCTGCCCCCCCCCCCATACTTACAAAAAAGGAAGTTGCAACATCTTTAGCATTGCAATTTCTCTCTCCAAAGCCAGTATTTCCCAGTTTTGTCTGCCTTCCTGTTCAGTTCTCAAGGTAAGACGGAGAATATTTTACCAAAATGATATCAGTTACTTTAGTAGGAGTTCACGATTTTTAATTGCAGGACTAGAAGTGTGACATGTTGAAGACCCAAGAAAAAATAATGTATTTTTGAATATATACTTTAAATCAGTATAATCAGCCACATAAGAATGTTGCTATGTCTTTGCGTGGCTGTCTCAGTGTACCTCTGTGAGCTGTTTTGTGCAGTAATTCTTACTTACACAGTACTTTGTTACATTAGTTACTGAATAGACCAATGTGATATTAGTAATAAACACAGGGCTTGTTTTCTGCGTGATCTACGTGTTACACATACTTCCTGCTCCTGTAGAACTTGCAGGAACTATCTGACCAGCCTCAGCACAGAGTACAAAATGGAAACTTACCATATATTTTAAGAGCTCTATAATAGAAAAAAAATAAATTTAAATAAAAAATTTAATTTTGCATCATATGTTAATAATTTCCCTAAAACAACATAGGGCCTCAAAAGTTTCACTTCTACGTTTAAAAAAAAAAAAAAAAATGCAATAGTGTCAGTATCGGATTCCAGTGTGAACTGGTGACAGTCCTGCAGTGACCCACATGTGCAGCAGAACAATAACAGACAGCATGATTTTAGTGTAGCAGTAGCTACCAGTTCTGTATGGAGGTATGTGTGAATGTGGAATCAGAGCCAGGAGTTACACTGTAACAAACAGTTTTGACTTTCAGTTGTTTCAGTGTCTTATTTTGAGTGTGCCTAACTTGAGTGCACTGAAGTTGATATGCACTGCAATAAACAAAAAATGTTGTTTCAGCTTAAAAAAAAAATTACTGTGCTGCCTTAAAATTTTAAGTTAAGATAACTTACACTGGGCCATCTCACAATCACCTGTGACATAAAAGTGAATAAAAAGTATGGTTTTGGGGAAAATGATAAAACAGTGAGAATTTACTGTTAAACAGGCTGCATCTTGCATCTTTTATAATGTACAGCCTATTACTGTAACCTTATTGATGGCAATAGAAATAACCCTCACTACCTTTTTAAGACAATAGCTTATCTAACAGCTAAGGCTGAACCTCTGCTGCCAAGTGAAACTGATAGTGAACATTTTATGGACTTCTTTAATAATAAAATTACAAACATATTCAAATGGTTCACAAGTAACTGATGCACACACTTAATGTTTTAGAATTAAACAATGAAGAGAAGTTAAAAACGACAATAATCACTAAAACCAAACTGACCACTTGTCCTCTGGACCCAATCCCCACTCCACTTCTTACAGAATCCCAGGGAGTTCTGGCAAGACCCATAACTGCTACAATGAATGCGTCCCTGTCCCCAGGCAATGACACTGACCAATGTAAAGTAGCAGGAATGAGACCACTACTGAAGGAACCAAGTTTGGACCCATAGAGGCTCAGCAATTACAGACCTGTCTCTAATGTACCATTTCTGTCCAGAGACACACAAAATACTGGATCGATTCCAGACAGGATTCTGTCAGGGACACAGAACTGAAACTGCTTTAACTATAGTCATATAATTCATAACATTGGCAATTGTTCCTGACAGCGTGACAATTGACCAATTTAATCTATTACATAGACTTGAATTTGATGATGGGATGTGTGGAAGGGGGTTGAATTGGTTTAAATTCTCTTTGACTAATTGACATCAGTATGCTCTGGCAAATAACCGTACTCTGTTGTCAAAGTCACCGGTCCAATAAGGAGTACCACAGGGATCAGTCCTTGGGCCTTTATTGTTTTCTCCCTAAATGCTGCTATTAGGTAACATGATGAGAAAACATACAGTCAAGTGAAAAAGAAAGTTTTGCATGTAAGGGCATAATACTCTAAAAAAATTACCTGGACCTTACCAGGTTCTAAATGTATTTAAATCTGCCTTCAGGTGTGGGGGGCAGCATGTGGTTCAGTGGGCTAAGCCTCTGTGTCTGTGATCAGAAGGTCACTGGTCTGAGATCAGTCTTGGCACATCTGCAGGTTCCTCAGCAAGGCCCTTAGCTCCCAGCTCCCTGAGTGCTGCTATGGGTGGCTGCCCTTCATAACCAACTTGATCTCACTTACAGTGAGCAAGTTGGGGGAAACATGAAGAGAATTTCCCCACACAGATCAATACAAAAACAAACAACAGTTCAGCATGTTATTATTTATTTATGTTATTTATAACAATAATGAAACCAAACTGAAGAAGCCATGTGTGAAAAACTAAGTACAATCATTCAATAGCTTGTAGCATCACCTTTAGCAGCAATGACTCTAAGTAATCATTTCCTGTGTGACTTTATCAGTCACTCATATCATTATGGAGGAGTTTTGACCCACTCTTCTGTACGACGCTGCTTCAGCATTTCAGTCGGCTTGAGGTCTGGACTTTGACTGGGCCATTGCAAAACTTCTTTTCTTTTTTAGCCATTTTGTTGTAGATTTGCTGGTGTGCTTGTTTCATGACCCAATTTTGGCCAAGCTTTATTTGTCAGATGGATGACCTCGTATTTAACTCTACAATACTCATGTATACAGAGGAGTTCATGCTTGACTCAATGACTGCAAGGTGCCCAGGTCCTGTGGCTACAAAACAAGCCCAAATCATCACCCCTCCACCACCGTGCCTGACAGTTGGTACGAAGTGTTTGTGTTTTTCTCCTGCGTATGAAAACATTTTGTTGTAACTTCTGACCATTTACTCTTAAAAAAATGATGAGATGCTACTTTTATACTAAAACTGTACCATAAATAAACACATAGTTCTGTGACAAAAGGTGACCATACTGCCTCCAAGATTTTTGGTGGTACTGCATCTCGCACATGCATAGCGTTAATTCCGTGTGTAGGTGCACTAAAGACGCGTGGAATGAATAAAGAATACATGTGATGGCCATGATGCGTAAATGAACTCGTTGTGAGTGTTGAGTATAAACCGTTGACAGCCTTTGATGAGCAGTTCCTTGAACCACCCACTCTAATGTAGACCAGTGACCCTAAGTACTAGGTGCCAGTGCTCCCCTTGTTATTCAGTGCCAGGTGCCAGTACTCCCCTTGTTATTCAGTGCCAGGTGCCAGTACTCCCCTTGTTATTCAGTGCCAGGTGCCAGTACTCCCCTTCTTATTCAGTGCCAGGTGCCAGTACTCCCCTTCTTATTCAGTGCCAGGTGCCAGTACTCCCCTTGTTATTCAGGGCCAGGTACCAGTACTCCCCTTGTTATTCAGGGCCAGGTACCAGTACTCCCCTTGTTATTCAGTGCCAGGTGCCAGTACTCCCCTTGTTATTCAGTACCAGGTGCCAGTACTCCCCTTGTTATTCAGTGCCAGGTACCAGTGAACCCCTTGTTATTCAGTGCCACGTGCCAGTGCTCCCCTTGTTATTCAGTGCAAGGTGCCAGTGCTCCCCTTGTTATTCAGGGCCAGGTACCAGTGAACCCCTTGTTATTCAATGCCAAGTGCCAGTACTCCCCTTGTTATTCAGTACCAGGTGCCAGTACTCCCCTTATTATTAAGTACTAGGTGTCAGTACTCCCCTTGTTATTCAGTACCAGGTGCCAATACTCCCCTTGTTATTCAGTACCAGGTGCCAGTACTCCCCTTGTTATTCAGTGCCAGGTGCCAGTACTCCTCTTGTTATTCAGGGCCAGGTACCAGTGAACCCCTTGTTATTCAGTGCCAGGTGCCAGTACTCCCCTTCTTATTCAGTGCCAGGTGCCAGTACTCCCCTTCTTATTCAGTGCCAGGTGCCAGTACTCCCCTTGTTATTCAGGGCCAGGTACCAGTACTCCCCTTGTTATTCAGGGCCAGGTACCAGTACTCCCCTTGTTATTCAGTGCCAGGTGCCAGTACTCCCCTTGTTATTCAGTACCAGGTGCCAGTACTCCCCTTGTTATTCAGTGCCAGGTGCCAGTGCTCCCCTTGTTATTCAGTGCCACGTGCCAGTGCTCCCCTTGTTATTCAGTGCCACGTGCCAGTGCTCCCCTTGTTATTCAGGGCCAGGTACCAGTGAACCCCTTGTTATTCAATGCCAAGTGCCAGTACTCCCCTTGTTATTCAGTACCAGGTGCCAGTACTCCCCTTATTATTAAGTACTAGGTGTCAGTACTCCCCTTGTTATTCAGTACCAGGTGCCAATACTCCCCTTGTTATTCAGTACCAGGTGCCAGTACTCCCCTTGTTATTCAGTGCCAGGTGCCAGTACTCCTCTTGTTATTCAGTGCCAGGTGCCAGTACTCCCCTTGTTATTCAGTACCAGGTTCCAGTACTCCCCTTGTTATTCAGTACCAGGTGCCAGTACTCCCCTTGTCATTCAGTACCAGGTGCCAGTACTCCTCTTATTATTCAGTGCCAGGTGCCAGTACTCCCCTTGTTATTCAGGGCCAGGTACCAGTGAACCCCTTGTTATTCAGTGCCAAGTGCCAGTACTCCCCTTGTTATTCAGTACCAGGTGCCAATACTCCCCTTGTTATTCAGTACCAGGTGCCAGTACTCCCCTTGTTATTCAGTGCCAGGTGCCAGTACTCCTCTTGTTATTCAGTGCCAGGTGCCAGTACTCCCCTTGTTATTCAGTACCAGGTTCCAGTACTCCCCTTGTTATTCAGTACCAGGTGCCAGTACTCCCCTTGTCATATAGTACCAGGTGCCAGTACTCCTCTTATTATTCAGTGCCAGGTGCCAGTACTCCCCTTGTTATTCAGGGCCAGGTACCAGTGAACCCCTTGTTATTCAATGCCAAGTGCCAGTACTCCCCTTGTTATTCAGTGCCAAGTGCCAGTACTCCCCTTGTTATTCAGTGCCAAGTGCCAGTACTCCCCTTGTTATTCAGTGCCAGGTGCCAGTACTCCCCTTGTTATTCAGTGCCATGTGCCAGTACTCCCCTTATTATTAAGTACTAGGTGTCAGTACTCCCCTTATTATTAAGTACTAGGTGTCAGTACTCCCCTTATTATTAAGTACTAGGTGTCAGTACTCCCCTTATGATTCAGTGCCAGGTGCCAGTACTCCCCTTATGACTCAGTGCCAGGTTCCAGTACTCCCCTTGTTATTCAGTACCAGATTCCAGTACTCCCCTTGTGATTCAGTGCCAAGTGCCAGTACTCCCCTTGTTAATCAGTGCCAGGTGCCAGTACTCCCCTTGTGATTCAGTGCCAGGTGCCAGTGCTCCCCTTGTTATTCAGTGCCAGGTGCCAGTACTCCCCTTGTGATTCAGTGCCAGGTGCCAGTGCTGCCCTTGTTATTCAGCGCCAGGTGCCAGTGCTACCCTTGTGATTCAGTGCCAGGTGCCAGTACTCCCCTTGTGATTCAGTGCCAGGTGCCAGTGCTGCCCTTGTGATTCAGTGCCAGGTGCCAGTGCTGCCCTTGTTATTCAGCGCCAGGTGCCAGTGCTACCCTTGTGATTCAGTGCCAGTGCTCCCCTTGTTATTCAGTGCCAGTACTCCCTTTGTTGCCTTTCAGTTTTCACACAGCCAAACCACAGACAGTCACTATTCCCCCCAAATTCACTCAATACATGAACTCTGCCACCAGGCGGCATAACATACTTGACAGTGTTTATTCTAATATCAAGCATGGCTACAGAACTGTGCCTTTACCACATTTAGGCCAGTCAGACCACCTTGCTCTTCTCCTCATACCAGCCTATATCCCCCTCAGGAAGAAAGTAAGACTTGCCCAGGGGGCGCTATTTCCCAGCTACACACAGTGAGTGCAGTCTATTTGAATATCAGGATTTAGAGCAGGACACACAAACTGTGCTGTTCTACATTGCAAACTGTGCTGACAATGTCAGTGTCAACAAACCCGCAAAGGTTTTTCCAAACCAGAAACCCTGGATGATGACAGAAGTCCACTCACTGATCAGGAACCGCGACACTGTCTTCAGGACAGGGGACAGAGGACAGGGTACAGCACAGGGAGAGATGACCTGAGGAAGGGCATCAAAGCTGCCAAGATGGCACAGAAACTGAAAATGTAGGACCAGTACAAACATACGTAGTGTACAGAAGGACCAGAATTAGTGTGAATTGAGAAGCCTTATGGCCTGGGGGAAAAAGCTTCCTGAGTCTCTCTGTCCTGGACATGAGGCAACGGAACCGTCTGCCTGAGTTCAGCCCGTGGAACAGACAGTTTGTGGGGTGTGAGGAGTCCTTAATTATCTTGGTACCTCTGGACCTGCAGCGTTTATTGTAGGTGTCCAGCAGGGAGAGCAGAGTAGATCTGACACGACACTCGGCCGCCCTGATCACCCTCTGAAGGGCTATGTGCTCCTTTAGAGAACAGTTCCCAAACCATACTGTGATGTTCATGGTCAAGATGCTCTCCACAGCAGCTGAGTAGAAGGTTTTTAGGATCACTGGAGTGACCCTAAATCTCCTCAGCTGCCTCAGGTGGTACAGCCGCTTCCTCGCTCTGGTGACCAGAGTATAAACAGCTTCTTTGCTCACTTTGAGCCACACAGGTCAGACACAGTCACACTGCCCCCCCCCCCCCCCCCCCAGCCTCCAGCACTCACACACTCACTCTGCAGGAACACCAAGTGAGATGAGCACTCAGGCAAGTCAACCCGAGGAAAGCAGCTGGTCCTGAGAGGATCAGGCAAAATACTCAAAGCATGTCCTTCCCAGCTCTCTGGCATCCTCACCAAGATCTACAATCGCTCCTTATCCCAACCCACCATCCCTCGCTGCTTGAGGTCATCCACCATCATCCCTGTCCCATAAAAGTCTGATATAACCTGCCTCAGTGATTACAGGCCAATCGCTCTCACCTCAGTGGTGATGACGTGCTTTGAGGGGCTGGTTGCACATCACATCAAGGCCAGCCTCCCTCCTTATAGTTTAATATCCAAAGTGCCCATTGTGTACTGAAGGAACATGCAGTGTAATGGCTGTATCCTTTTTTGACCTAAACACAGGGTGAAATATGGCCCATAGTTATGAGTCCAAATGATCAGTGGACGTCTCTGCCTGCGACTGCAAACTGCCTGTGTGAGTAAAAACTGACCAGTTTGCTTTGGTTGTAAGATATTACAGCTGCTAAACTGACTTTTGAATATAAAGCTAAAATTACTTTTGGTTTTTATTGCAGAGTCAGACTGATACACAGGACCTGGTTTCCTTACAGCCATAATCATCTAAGCAATGGCTCACCGAGAGGTTTGGCTACAGCGTTTCGGCATTTGATGCATTTTGTCCATAAATACCAGACACTGAAAGGCAGGGAAGCTTAAGCTGAGTAACGATTCTCAGCTGAAGGTTGCTGAACATAGCAGAGAAAAAGCTCCCTCTCCACAGTGCTCTTCCCCAGGCTACTTCCGTACCGTACCGCCCTACACCAAATGGTATAGACGGGCTGGAACAGAATAACTTAATCTAAAATATGTATAATTATATTACTTCCGTACCACCCTACACCAAATGGTACAGACGGGCTGCAACAGAATAACTTAATCTAAAATATGTATAATTATATTACTTCCGTACCGCCCTACAACAAATGGTACAGACGGGCTGTAACAGAATAACTTAATCTAAAATATGTATAATTATATTACTTCCGTACCGCCCTACACCAAATGGTACAGACGGGCTGTAACAGAATAACGTAATCTAAAATATGTATAATTATATTACTTCCGTACCGCCCTACACCAAATGGTACAGACGGGCTGCAACAGAATAACTTAATCTAAAATATGTATAATTATATTACTTCCGTACCGCCCTACACCAAATGGTACAGACGGGCTGCAACAAAATAACTTAATCTAAAATATGTATAATTATATTACTTCCGTACCGCCCTACAACAAATGGTACAGACGGGCTGTAACAGAATAACTTAATCTAAAATATGTATAATTATATTACTTCCGTACCGCCCTACACCAAATGGTACAGACGGGCTGTAACAGAATAACGTAATCTAAAATATGTATAATTATATTACTTCCGTACCACCCTACACCAAATGGTACAGACGGGCTGCAACAAAATAACTTAATCTAAAATATGTATAATTATATTACTTCCGTACCGCCCTACAACAAATGGTACAGACGGGCTGTAACAGAATAACTTAATCTAAAATATGTATAATTATATTACTTCCGTACCGCCCTACACCAAATGGTACAGACGGGCTGTAACAGAATAACGTAATCTAAAATATGTATAATTATATTACTTCCGTACCGCCCTACACCAAATGTTACAGACGGGCTGTAACAGAATAACTTAATCTAAAATATGTATAATTATATTACTTCCGTACCGCCCTACAACAAATGGTACAGACGGGCTGTAACAGAATAACTTAATCTAAAATATGTATAATTATATTACTTCCGTACCGCCCTACACCAAATGGTACAGACGGGCTGTAACAGAATAACGTAATCTAAAATATGTATAATTATATTACTTCCGTACCGCCCTACACCAAATGTTACAGACGGGCTGTAACAGAATAACTTTATCTAAAATGTGTATAATAATATTTGATGCTGCCTTAACATAATGTTTGCAGTCTGTTATGATTTGACCCTATTGTTTTAATGTGCTGTATTGGATCTTAACTTGAAACTGTTTATATTGGACAGGTCTCTCTTTTAAAAGAGATTTTTAAAATCAGTGAGACTAACCTGCTTAAATAAGGTTAAATAATAATGCAGAAATAAACACACGTGTGTCTCCTATAGTAATGAAAGAATCACAGCAGGTGTCTCCAGCAGACATATAAGACTGTGAGCAGGAAACCTGCCTTCTGTTAACAGAAAGGTCAGTGCATGTGTGTGAGTGACCATGTACGGGTTTGTGAGTCTCATGGACTCATCTCTGACATTCTGCAGACCCAGACCTCGCTCCCCGACCTCTTGGAGGAGTACCTGGAGGAGCTCGATGATGAAGAGCTGAAGAAGTTTAAATCGAAACTGAGTCACACACAGTATAAAGAGTTAAAGCCCCTTCCCAGGGGTCTGGTGAAGGGCTTGGATAGAACAGACCTTGCAGACAAGATGATAAATTCCTACAGCGAAGTTGATGCTCTCAATGTCATGCTTGAAATCCTGAAGAATATGAACCTGAATGACCTTGCTGAGAGACTGAAGGCAGACCTGCAGATTTGTAATCACGCTTTTTAACTTTTCTTATTTTTCATATAAAACCATATGTAACCTTTTTTAGGTATTGAAAAAGAAATATATTAAATAACATTATATGGGAAATAATGAAGTTTTTGCTACATACTGATGTTGAAGATAGAAATGAATATGAAATTCTTTCTTATTCCAGGTAACCAAGCAGGAAGTGAGCTGGGTGACGTATCAGAGAAAAGTAAGAGCTGTACGCTATTATCTACATGTATGTGGTGTTTCAGAAAAAAATCTGTATGATGTGAAATTTAAAGTTTCATTTATCACAGTGAAATAGTGAACATCGTGTGTGTGTGTGTGTGTGTGTGTGTGTGTGTTTATATTCTTCCTCTCACACTGGTCAGGATCCTGTTGAGAAATTGTCCATTTTCCTCCCATATTTCTTCAGGGGAGCTCATGATGGACAGAATAAAATGTAACATGAAGAAGAAATTTGAGTTTGTAACTGAAGGGAAAGCTAAGGAAGGACAGCCAACACTTCTCAAAGAGATTTACACAGAACTCTACATAACTGAAGGGGGAGCTGGAGGAGTCAATGATGAACATGAAGTGAGACAGATTGAAACAGCATCCAAGAAAAGGCAAACTGAAGATACTACAGTCAAGTGCAATGATATATTTAAACCAGGGGTGCCCAAAGTGGGGCCCGCGGGCCAAAGTTGGCCCGCCGTACTATTTAGATTGGCCCGCCAATGAATATCTAAAATTTTAAATTATACTGTACTAAAATTTGTTTAAAAAATTCTTAAAGCAAGAATCCCAGTGTAGCTATCAGTGCGTTTACTTTTTAGCGTACGTTGGCCTAACTAATATACAGTCGAACCCGGTTATGTCGCCGGCCTAGGGGGTTGCCAAAAAGCGTCGAGATAACCGATGATCGAGATAACCGAAAACCAATATGGCGGCAATATACTGTATTAAGATATGCTTGAAATGTATTTATGTGCGTTAATAAATTAGAATGTACATGCACGGGTTTTTGGCGTTGCCGTGATTTGTTTGATGACGCGATCGGCATGCTATAAAAATGCACATACATGTCAGCTAACAACAAAAGGCATATGTGCACCAACTAAAAGCGGAGATTTACCAGTATACAATAAAAACCACCGTCGATTCTCGATACAAACCTTTAATTATATTATCCAACATTGCAAACACAAAGATCGCTCACAAAATCACAAAAAAAACCTGCGGGGTGTAGTCCGTTGTTACAAAAAGCAAATCTGCAGTGTCAAAATTACATTCACAAGTCATTTCGCTCTGACAGCTCTGAAATGTATCGTACACGCAGTTAATATGGTTTCTTTACAAAGTCTAAAATGCTTTGTTGCTTTTTGCCTTTAACAGTCTGCTTGAAAACAAATGCTTCGATATTATTTATGCTGTCTAAAACAGTCCATCCCCTACAAAACAACCATACTGTCGAATTTTTTGTAGCATTTCTATCACCTCACCGGCAGAGGGAATTGGTTCCAAATCTTCGTCCGCATCTTCTTCATCTTCGTTGTCATTGCCGCATGCAGATATGCTTGGCTTTGGTTTTGATGGGGATTTACCTAGATCGCGTTTCACCTGCGTTGTTCAGCGAATTACTATGCGAATGCGATTTGAATACGCGCTGTTTAGCACTTGTGATACATTTTAAAAAGCCGGCGATTAGTCACGGGGATCGAGATAACCGATGTTAAGTGGCGATTTTGGCCCTCTTTCGTGCTCGAGATATTAGGGTTCGGCGACATAAAAGAATCGACATAACCGATGAGAAATGCTATTGCAATAAGGGACTTTGGCGGTTCCACTTCAAAAACGTCGACTTAATAGGGTTGGCGAGTTAGCCGAGGTCGAGATAAGTGGGTTCGACTGTATATAATACAGTCCTCACTCATGGTGCTTTAATTACATTTGAAATATCTAAGACTAAAATTGAAATACAAGCAACTATAAGGGTAATGTAGAGTATATCTGTGCACATATGTACATTTCCACACTTCATAAATAGTCATATTTTAACAATTTACAAAAAGTCCCATGAGTCTTTGCTTATATTGTTGCTACTGTTGTTGTGTTGCTGTTGGACATGCACTCTTTGACATTTTGCACTACATGTGATTACAAAAGTTTAGACGTGCTCTAAATGCCTATATATGACTTATTTGTCATATTTTGTTTAATGTTATTTACACAGAAAGGAAGGTTAGATAACTGTTTGATAAATAAAAGTAGCCTACTTTACTATTAGTGTTTGTATTTTGTGTAAAATATTACATTTGGCCCGCGGTCCTCCGATAGATTTTCATTTTGGCCCACTAAGGGAAAATGTTTGGGCACCCCTGATTTAAACCCTTATGCGGGCGTGAGACACCTATCAGAACTGTACTCACTAAAGGGGTGGCAGGTATCGGGAAAACAGTCTCTGTGCAGAAATTTATTCTCGACTGGGCAGATGGAAAAGCAAACCAGGACATTCACTTCATATTTGCTCTTCCTTTCCGGAGCCTGAATTTGATTAAGGATAAATACAGTCTGATTGAACTGCTTCACCGCTTTGACCCAGAACTAAATTCATTTCAATCTACTGAGCTGTTTAGGTACAAAGTCTTGTTCATCTTTGATGGTCTGGATGAGTGTCGACTTCCTCTAGATTTTCAGAACAATGAGAGCTGGTTTGATGTAACAAAGGAAACATCACTGGATGTGCTGTTGACTAACCTCATTAAGGGGAATCTGCTTCCATCCGCTCTCCTCTGGATAACCTCCCGGCCTGCAGCAACCAATCAGGTACCTACTGAGTGCATCGACCAGGTGACAGAGATACGAGGGTTCAGTGATGCCCATAAGGAGGAGTATTTCAGAAAGAGATTTAATAATGAGAGCCTGGCTGAAAGGATTATCAGACATGTGAAATCATCAAGGAGCCTCTTCATCATGTGCCACATACCTGTGTTCTGCTCGATTTCAGCCACTGTCCTTGAGAGTCTTTTTAGTGAGTCTGACAGTGGAGAAATTCCAAGGACTCTGACTGAAATGTACACACACTTCCTGATCTTTCAGACAAGATTAATTAAAAACAAGTACAGGCCCCAGAATAGGACAGAATGGTACAGGAAACTGAAGGATGGATTGATGAAAAACAATGAAACTAATGATATTAGACGCCTCCTTCTAAATCTCGGTAAAATGGCTTTTCATAACCTTGAGAAAGGCAATCTCATATTTTATGAGAAAGATCTGGAACAGAGTGACCTTGACATCAGAGAAGCTTCAGTTTACTCTGGAGTCTGCACAGAAGTCTTTAAAGAGGAGTATGGGTTGTATCAGGATAAGGTGTACTGCTTTGTGCATCTGAGCATCCAGGAGTATCTCGCTGCTTTATATGTGTTTCTGTCAAACTCATCAGCTAAGCTACTGAAGACTGCAGTGAAAAAGGCATTAAAGAGCAAGAATGGACACTTGGACCTCTACCTCCGCTTCCTCCTGGGCCTCTCAACAGATTCCACTAAGACTCTGTTACAAAGGCTACTGGGAGAGACAGGATTCAGGTCCCATAACATTGGGGAAACAGCCCAATACATCAAAGGGAAAATAAAGGAGAATTTATCTACAGAAAGGACCATCAACCTGTTCCACTGTCTGAACGAACTGGGTGACAATTCTCTAGTAGAGGAGGTGCAAAAATACCTGAATTCAGGAAGCCTTTCAGCAGAAGACCTCTCACCTGCACAGTATTCAGCTCTGGCCTTTGTGTTACTGATGTCAGATGAGGAGCTGGATGTGTTTGATATGAAGAAATTCTTCAGATCAGATCATGAGCACTGGAGGCTGCTGTCTGTGGTCAAGACATGCAAGACAGCTCTGTAAGTGATGTGAGGATGTAAAACATGTCTTCTCTGGCAGTAAATTATTAGTATTGTTTGAAATATACCAAACATACAATCTCTTCTTCCGCATGCATTAATGACTTGGCTAGATTTGTTTTTGTTATCCTGAACCCAGATTTTATAATGACTGAGGGTAGTGATGTAGTAAAAAACAACAAAAGTGACATTTCCACTAACATGCACTATGCCTTCCGATAACTGAGACAGCATCCTAACCTGTTATAGAAACAAAGAGGCTCTTTATCTGGGGGGTTTATAGGTGAAAGGATCCTTTATTTGCACAAGTACAGGTTTATTGGTTTGCTTCTCTTCTCAATCTCCATGAGAGACACAGACACATTTACAGGGAGAACAAGCTTAGGGGTCACAGCACTGGGTCGGCTGGCATCCAGCACCCCTGGAACTGGAGGTTTAAGGGCTTTGCTCATGGGCCCACAGACATGTGACTATTCTGCCGAATCTCGAACCAGCAGTCTTCCGACCACAGGCCCAGTGGCTTAGCCTGCTGAGCCACACACCAGCTCCACAGAAATGCTATGTGAGTGTTATTGTCAGCAGCTGTGTTCATACGATGGACCCCAAAGCTGGGAGCTTCCAGAAGACTGCTGTCACTGGCTGCTCACTGGCGCCCTCTGCTGGCCTCAGCTGCTGTGTGTGTGTGTCTGTGCCCTGTGATGGGTTGGCACCTCGTCCTGGTTTGTTTCCTGTCTTGGGTGTGCGTGCGTGTGTGTGTGTGTGTGTGTGTGTGTGTGCACTGTGATGGGTTGGCACCTTGTCCTGGTTTGTTTCCTGTCTTGGGTGTGTGTGTGTGTGTGTGTGTGTGTGTGTGTGCGTGTGCCCTGTGATGGGTTGACGCCTCGTTATTTCCTGCCTTGTGTGTGTGTGTGTGTGTGTGTGTGTGTGTGTGTGTGTCTGTGTGTGTGTGTGTGTGTGTGTGTGTGTGTGTGTGTGTGTGTGTGCCCTGTGATGGGTTGGCACCTCGTCCTGGTTTGTTTCCTGCCTTGTGTGTGTGTGTGTGTGTGTGTGTGTGTGTCTGTGTCTGTGTGTGTGTGTGTGTGTGTGTGTGTGTGTGTGTGTGTCTGTGTGTGTTTGTGTGTGTGTGTGTGTGTGTGTGTGTGCGTGTGTGTGTGTGTGTGTGTGTGTGTGTGTGTGTGTGTGTGTGTGTGCGTGTGTGTGTGCCCTGTGATTGGTTGACGCCTCGTTATTTCCTGCCTTGCACCCATAGCCTCTGGGATCTGCACCAGAGCCCCGTGACCCTGAACAGGATTGGCGGTTTCAGAATATGGATGGATGGATGGATTTTGGCTGAAGTTAGTAATCCTTTAGTTAGTAACCATCCTTTGTGTGAAAAACAACCAAGAGCCAGAATTTCACAGAATGTTTCAGTTTGTCTTAATAATGGGCAACCCACTCAGAAATTCTTTTTCAGTTCTGGACACTGGAAGAAGAATTTCTGGAAATACTGGGTGTGGAACGTGATTCTTTGGGTTTGGACTAGGTAGCCATGAGTGGATGGCCATTGGTTCAGATCTCCTGGCTGGCAGATTGATGTCATCACTGGTCCCCTTGAGCAGGTCCCTTAATGCCAGTCACTGCAGATGTACTGAATACTGGCCAAAGCTTTGCTGTTACCCCCAAACTTTCTCTCACCTGTGTATGTGTCTGTGAGTTTCATGGAGAGCAAGATGGGGGAGGAGAAAAGGCAATTTCCTCATGGGGATGAATGAAATATCAAAATTCATAAAAACAGCTGTAAGAAACATCCAAAATCTTGGGATTGCATCACATATGCAGTAATAGAAGAGCAGGAATGTTGTCTGGTCCGGTGGCCTTCTGTGAGATGATTCTGAACATAGTTCTCCTCACATCAGTCATGGTCAGGCGGAGCACCTGCTCGTTGGGGGGAGGGGTGATCTTCCTTGCTGCCATGTCATTCTGTGTTTCAAACCGTGCATAGATGTGGTTCAGAGCATCTGGAAGAGAGGTCTCACTGTCACAGGCAGGTGGAGATGTCCTGTAGTGGGTGATGCCCAGATGTCCTGCCACATGTGTCGTACGTCCCCAGTGTTTTGGGAGTGGCTGTGGATTCTCTCAGCATTTGCACAATTTACTGCTCTGATGGCCTGGGATAGGTTGGTCCTGCACCCTTTTCTATGGAAAGGATACACATAGGGACCATTTATACCATTGTATGGGCACCTTTTAGGGCACTGCATCACATATCCTCCACTAGAAGGGCACTTCATAATGGTACCCTTTTCCGTTAGAAGGGTACCCATAGGAGCCGCTTATACCATTGTATGGGCACCTTTTAGGGCACTACATCACATATCCTCCACTAGAAGGGCTCTTCATAATGGTACCCTTTTCCGTTAGAAGGGTACCCATAGGAGCCGCTTATACCATTGTATGGGCACCTTTTAGGGCACTACGTCACATATCCTCCACTAGAAGGGCTCTTCATAATGGTACCCTTTTCCGTTAGAAGGGTACCCATAGGAGCCGCTTATACCATTGTATGGGCACCTTTTAGGGCACTGCATCACATATCCTCCACTAGAAGGGCTCATTAATACACTTCATCACATCTTCTCACTCTATAAGGCACCATTTCCCGTGAAGGGGACATCCTAGATGGTGCTAAACCGTGTGATGGGCAGCTAATAGTGGCATTTTCACCATTCCTTAGGGAATATTTGTGATGTTTTTTCAGCCATGGGGACTCTAGGGCGGCGACTGCCCCCCCCATTCCCCCTCTGAGTCCCCCAGTGGCCTGTGCTGCTCGCTTGTTTTAATGTTGCTGTCAGTACTATTAACAATGTAGGTTACAGATCCAGCCGCTTAAAATTTCCCCACTTTCCATGACAGGTCCTTGACAGGACCTTGACTGGCTCTTGGCTGGTCCTTGACTGTAATGAGATCCCCCACGATGATGTAATGAAAAAGGGGGCCGGCATGATCCACCCCTCAACTCTCTGTGTGTAAAGTACTTGCAATGATCTATCCATCCACCAGGGAGAGCAGTAATCTGAAGTGACTTACCTGAAATCAGGTAAGATACCTGAATCAGGTATTGTAACTCCACTGCAAAAAATGAAAATCTAAGCAAGTACAATTTCCCTATATTTAAACAAAATTCCAATTTCATTAATAAACTTACTACACTGCAATAAATGGCCTGTGAAATTTAGAAATAGTTTCTGTTGTGAGGCAAAGATGGCCTAAAACTGTCAAAATGTGTTTTTAGTCAGTTTATTGATGAAATTACAATTTTATTTTACTTCCCTCTTTGGAGATGAGGCGGTCCCAAGATATGTCCAATACAATAATTACAGGCCTAAACAAAGTATTAAGACTGATATTGTCAAGCAATGAGAGGTATATGAAAATTAATCAGATTTGAAGCCCATTAAGCTTGTTTGGCACAAGATGAAAGATTTCATGCGCAAGGAGGCCAAGCCAGGTACAAAGCAGCAGCATGTCCAAGAGTTATTTTGGGAGAAGAGAGTGACCCAAGATGTGTGTGACAGACTAATTACAGGTCTAAACAAAGTAATAAGGTTGACTGTGGAGAATAAAGGTGTGTTCTTTCTTTCTGTCTGGCTAACAGCCGGATAGGCTGCTGGTGGCTGCACATCCACGGGGGGGGGGGGGGGGGGGTGATGTGTGAATGTGTCATTAACTTCTCTGCTTGGCCACAATGAAACAATGAGACAGATGAGACAGATGTTTGAAGCGGTCAAGGTGAGGTTATTTTTTTAACATAAGAAACACTGCTTTCAGATCATAAGAACATAAGAACTATACAAACGAGAGGAGGCCATTCGGCCCATCAAGCTCGCTTAGGGAGAACTTAACTAATAGCTCAGAGTTGTTAAAATCTTATCTAGCTCTGATTTAAAGGAACTCAAGGATTCAGCTTGCACTATGTTATCAGGAAGACTATTCCATATTCTGACTATCAAGCCAGTCGGTTAAATAAACACTACTAAACAGTCATTACACACTACCAGTCAAAACTGTTGTTGGCATGTAAATTAGAAACCAGAAGACTATAGTGGAAAAAAAGTATGATTGTCTACCAAAAACATTTATACACTGTATAGTCATGACTGACATGCTGAGGCTGGGTTTGAACCAGTGACCCAGGGAACACAAGCACACAGGCTTAGCCCACTGAGCCACACAGGGACCCTGAAAGTGCAAATGTTTTTTGCATGAAAGTTCACCATAGCAAATACCCTGAGCAAGGAACTGCCCACAAGCACAAGAAAAGTGGTGGGGCTGGGGGCTGGGGGCTGGGGGCTGGGGGCTGGGGGCTGGGGGTGGGGGGTCAACTGAATGTGTGAAAGTCATTAACATCTCTTTTGACTGGTAGTATGTGTGTGTTTGTGTGTGGGTTTGCATAGATCACATTTGAGGACCAAATTGCCCCCAAAGTGTAGTAAAACCTGAAATTTTCCTACTTTTGGGGACATTTTTTGAGGTCCCTATTTGGATAAACACTTTTAAAGCCTCTGATCACAAATTTTTCTGAACACATACAAATCGAATTTCAATGAAAAAGTTGGCCAAAATTTCACATCTGTTCACGACTATACGCTCGGGTGGTGAACAAAAGCACTGGCAAAGTCTTGCATTTCTGAAAAGTTTCAATACGCAGAAAAAGGCTAGTCACATTAGAAACGCTATTTCGTGAAGTCTGGTCCACCATCTAAACGGCTAAACACACCAGAAGCCCCTGAAATAGAAGAAATCACAAGACAGAAAACATTTTAACATCCCTCCATCACAGAGCCAGACTCGCCATCAAAACTGTAAGCTCCTCTAAACCCAGCTTATTGTACCTTGATACCTTGTACGTTGCTTTGGATAAGTCTGTTAAATGCTTTAAATGTAAATATAAATATTGTACAGTGTAAAGCCATGTAGCAGAAATGACTTGGGGTCAGTAATCCAGGAAACATGGAGGTGTACAGTAAATATCCATTGTCTTCCCAACATCAGTCACTGAATGGTATTAAAAAAGCACTGGAGAGTTCAAAGCATACAATTCTCACAGTCTAACAGCACCACCAACATTCAGATGTAAATGAGCTTGAGATGTAAATGCATGCTGGCTGACCAGATCACCCCCCCTGGAAAGAAAATATCCCTATTCCCTTTTATTGTCCTTGGTGATTTTAACAGAGTGAATCTACACCAGGAACTTCCTAAATACAGACAGCATATCGACTGCCCCACCAGGGACAACATCACACTGGACCACTGTTACACCATTTTAAAAGATGCCTATCGCTCTGTCCCCCGGGCAGCTTTAGGACATTCTGATCACTGTATGGTCCATCTTATTCCAATTTACAGGCAACAGCTTAAACGTGCCAAGCCTGTAGTCAAAACTGTGAAGAAGTGGACCAATGCAGCAAAGCAGAAACTGCAGGACTGTTTTGACTGCACTAATTGGACTGTCTTTGAAGCTGCATCTGATAATCTGGATGAGTTGACAGACACTGTGACATCATACATCAGTTTTTGTGAAGATGTGTGTGTCCCGACCAAGACCTTCTGCACATACAACAACAATAAACCATGGTTCACTCCCAAACTGCAACATCTTCACCAGGCCAAGGAGGATGCCTACAGAAGTGGTGACAGGGCCCTGTACAGGCAGGCCAGGAACACGCTGACCAGTGAGATCAAAGTGGCAAAAAGAAGCTACTCTGAGAAGCTGAAAGAACGGTTCTCAGCCAATGACCCTGCATCAGTGTGGAGAGGCCTGCGAGATATCACCAGCAACAGACGACCCCTACCCCCCGCTGAAGCAAACAAAGACCTGGCAGATGAGCTGAACAACTTCTACTGCAGGTTTGAGATAAACAGATTCACACCCCCCATCCACCCCACTCCAGAGACAATAACCCCCATCACACCTCGTACCCCCCTATCCTCCCCCCTGGAACTCAGAATACACAAAGCGGAAGTGAGCCGGCTGTTCCAGAAACAGAAAACCAAGAAGGCCCCGGGACCAGACGGTGTATCCCCCTCCTGCCTCAAAACCTGTGCTGATCAGCTGGCTCCCATCTTCACCCGCATCTTCAATAGATTCCTGGAGCTGTGTGTAGTTCCCTCGTGCTTCAAACGCTCCACCATTATCACGGTCCCCAGAAAACCCACCATTACAGGACTGAATGACTACAGACCTGTCGCCTTGACGTCTGTGGTCATGAAATCCTTTGAACGCCTGGTTTTAGCCCATCTAAAGGACATTACAGGACACCAGCTGTACCCCCTGCAGTTTGCCTATCGGGCAAACAGGTCGGTGGATGATGCAGTGAATATGGGGCTGCATTATATCCTGCAACATCTGGTCCGTCCAGGAACTTATGCCAGGATCCGATTTGTGGACTTTAGTTCGGCTAAACGAGCATAGATTTTAACGAGCAGTTAAAATCATTTCAGATCCGTCACATCCTGGACACAATCTTCTCCAGCTACCCCCCTCTGGCAGGCGCTACAGATCTGTTTACAAAAACTGTTTACACTCTACCTCGCACCTTAAAATTGCACAGTGTTACTCACCTGTGTATATTTATAATATTTATAATTTTTCACATTTGTATTGTATTTGTATTGTATTGTACTGTATTTGTACAGTATTTCTTGTATACGGTATTTTGTTTTTATAGTGTCACTTATTGTAGAGCTGGGTGATATGGCCTAAAAATAAAATCTCAGATTTTTTCACAAAAAATCTGATTTCCGATTTTAATCGATTCTCCCCTCCCCTACTCAAAATCAAACTACTTTATTTAGCTTTTTTTACTTTAAACCTGACCTTTAGGAGCAGTGTGTGGCTCAGTGGGCTAAGCTGTGTGCTTGTAATCAGAAAGTCACTGGTTCAAGCCCAGCCTCAGTATGTCTGCAGCTTCTTGAGCAAGGCCCCAACAGGTGGCCTTCACAGACAACTTATTCTTCAAAGATCAAGTTGAGGGAGGCATAAACACAATTTCCCCACGGGGATCAATAAAGTGTCAGTTATTATTGTGAACACTTTTAGAAAGGTTTCTCTATAGCTTATTTTAAAACTGGCAACAACACAATACACCCTCAAACTTATAAATAAAAGTAATAAGTAATATTGTAATAACAATAGAAAAAAAACACATAATTTTATCATGTCAGCTTAGTATTAAGTAAATACTTTATGCCATTGGGTTTGACATATTATATTACAATTACAATTACAAATTACAGAAGTAGCAACACCTTTCTTTGGGCACGTGCCATCTTTTCCCCTGTCATTGCCATGTTGTTAGTGAATCTGCTACAGTGTTAATTTACCCGTGAGGAATGGTGCATCGCATTAGTTCCGCATTTGGCGCTTGTGTGTAAAAAAAGTAATAAAATCGATTTCATGAAAACATATCGTCCTGAACTGTAAATTCGAATTAATCAATTAAATTGATTTATCGCCCAGCTCTAACTTATTGTTTGTGTATGAGAGAGTATCAAACTGTGGGAAACTAATTCCTTGTGTGCCCCAGCACACTTGGCGAATAAAAGCTGATTCTGATTCTGATTGCTGCAGCAGGTGAGGATCATGAACTCCCAATGACCTACAAATTCTTTAATCAATCAACAGTTACAGTATCAACAATCAATGGCTGGACAGTTGATACAGGGACAATGATCACAACACACATCAGAACAGCCTTCCCAAAGCCAACAAACTGAACCCTATTGAAAATTTGTGGACTATGCTTAAAATAAAGCACTTTAAAACAAATCAATATACTGTAGGACCAAAGTGTTGTACAAAGGATAAATAAGAATAGACAATAAACAAACCAATAAAGCATATTAAAATAAAATAAGTAAATAAAATAAATTAAAACAAAAATGAGCTTTTTTAAGTCATAGCAAAGACCATTCAATCATTTAACCCTGTAAAAAGAAAAGTAAAGTTTTTGTAAAGACAGCGCCATCTAATGGTATCACCCTGCAAGTGAATGAATGGGCGGGTTTATAGTCAAATATAGGCCCACCCCTAGAAGAAGGGGGGCTCTACCTTTCGGATGGTAATTGGAAGGAACTTGGCTGGGATTTGGCTGCCAGCCAGACTGGAGGGGAAATTTTAAGTGGCTGGATCTGTATATATCTCCTCCTTGGATTGCCACCTTATCGTGGTGGAGGGGTTTGCGTGCCTCCGTGAACCTGGGGGCTAGGTTGTCGGGGGCAATAGCCCCTGGTAGGGTCTCCCAAGGCAAAAAGGTCCCAGGGGAGGGGCCAGACAAAGAGCAATCCAAAAGAACCCCATGAAAAAGTTTAAAAGCAAAGTCCCGTTTCCCTCGCCCGGACTAGGGTCACCGGGGCCCCACCCTGGAGCCAGGCCTGGGGGAGGGGCCCGTTGGCGAGCACAGCCCGAAAGAGGCACGCGGGACTGTCCCCAGGTGGGCCCACCACCCACAAGGGGAATGTCAGGGGTTCGGTGCATTGTGGATCGGGTGGCGGCCAAGGGAGGCCCTGGCGGTCCGATCCCCGGCTGACAAAACTGGCTTTCGGGACATGGAATGTCACCTCTCTGGTGGGGAAGGAGCCTGAGCTTGTGCGTGAGGTTGAGAGGTATCGACTAGATATAGTCGGGCTCACCTCAACGCATAGCTTGGGTTCTGGAACCAATCTCCTGGAGAGGGGCTGGACGCTCTTTTACTCTGGAGTTGCGGCGGGTGAGCGACGCCGGGCTGGGGTGGGGCTATTGGTGGCCCCACAGCTCGGTGCATTAACACCGGAGTTTACCCCGGTGAACGAGAGGGCTGTTTCCCTGCGCCTTCGGGTCGGGGATAGGTCTCTGACTGTCATCTGCGCTTATGCGCCGAATGTCAGTTCGGAGTACCCGGCCTTCTTGGATTCCCTTAGCGGTATGCTATTTGGCGTGCCGCGGGGGGATTCCATTGTTTTGCTGGGGGACTTCAACGCTCACGTGGGCAATGACAGTGTGACCTGGAAGGGGGTGATTGGGAGGAACGGCCTCCCTGATCTGAATCCGAGCGGTGTTCTGTTGTTGGACTTCTGTGCAATGCATGGTTTGTCCATAACGAACACCATGTTCGAGCATAAGGGTGTCCATAAGTGGACATGGTACGAACATGCCCGGGGCTACAGGTCGATGATCGATTTTATAATCGTATCAACTGATCTGCGGCCCTCCGTCTTGGACACTCGGGTAAAGAGAGGGGCAGAGCTGTCAACTGATCACCACCTGGTGATGAGTTGGCTCAGGTGGCGGGGGAGGAAGCCGGTCAGACCTGGTAGGCCCAAGCGCATAGTGAGGGTTTGCTGGGAACGTCTGGCAGAGGCTCCTGTTCGCTGGAGCTTTAACTCGTGCCTCCGGCAGAATTCCGACTGCATGCCGGGGGAGGTAGGGGACATTGAGTCTGAATGGACACTGTTCCGGACCTCCATTGTGGAAGCGGCCGTACGGAGCTGTGGCTGCAGGGTGGTCGGTGCCTGTCGTGGCGGTAACCCCCGTACCCGATGGTGGACACCAGAGGTGAGGGGGGCCGTGAAGCTGAAGAAGGAGGCTTACCGGGAATTATTAGCCCGGGGGTCTCCGGAGGCAGCTGACGGGTACCGGCGGGCCAGGCGGAACGCGGCTCGGGCGGTCGCAGAAGCAAAAACCCGGACGTGGGAGGAGTTCGGTGAGGCCATGGAAAGTGACTTTCGGTCGGCCTCAAAAAGGTTCTGGCAAACCATACGGAGTATCAGGAGGGGGAAGCAGCTCCTGGTTCCTACTATTTATAGTGGGGTGGGGGGGCTGTTGACCTCACCTGGGGACATCATCCGGAGGTGGAAGGAATACTTTGAGGACCTCCTCAACCCTGCCTCAGATACATCTACGCATACTGCCTTTGAGACATCTGAGGGCACAGAGCCCGAGGGTGCTTGGGGGGGCTTGCCCATCACTGAGGCTGAGGTGGCCAGGGTGGTTAAACAACTCCGTGGTGGCCGGGCCCCGGGGGTGGACGAGATCCGCCCGGAGTACCTGAAGGCTCTAGATGTTGTGGGGCTGTCGTGGCTGACACGCCTTCTCAACAGTGCGTGGAGGTCAGGGACAGTGCCGCTGGATTGGCAGACCGGGGTGGTGGTCCCCTTATTTAAGAAAGGGGACCGGAGGGTGTGTTCCAACTACAGGGGGATCACACTTCTCAGCCTCCCTGGGAAAGTCTATTCCGGGGTACTGGAGAGGAGGGTGAGATCGATAGTCGAATCTCGGATTCAGGAGGAACAATGCGGTTTTCGTCCTGGTCGTGGAACGCTGGACCAGCTTTATACCCTTGCAAGGGTACTGGAGGGGGCCTGGGAGTTTGCCTATCCAGTCTACATGTGTTTTGTGGATTTGGAAAAGGCTTACGACCGGGTTCCCCGAGGTGCTCTGTGGGGGGTGCTTCGAGAGTATGGGGTCCGGGGTCCACTGTTGTGGGCGATCCGGTCCCTGTACGAACGGAGCAGAAGCTTGGTCCGCATTGCCGGCAATAAGTCGGACGTGTTCCAGGTGCGTGTTGGGCTCCGCCAGGGCTGCCCTTTGTCATCGGTCCTGTTTATCATATTTATGGATAGGATTTCTAGGCGCAGCCAAGGCGTCGAGGGTGTCCAGTTTGGTGACCTCAGGATTGCCTCGCTGCTTTTTGCAGACGATGTCGTCCTGCTGGCTTCATCTGCTGGGGATCTCCAGCAGGCACTGGGGCGGTTCGCAGCCGAGTGCGAAGCGGCAGGGATGAGGATTAGCACCTCCAAGTCCGAGACCATTGTTCTCAGCCGGAAACGGGTGGTTTGCCCTCTTCGGGTTGGGGAAGACGTACTGCCTCAAGTGGAGGAGTTTAAGTATCTCGGAGTCTTGTTCTCGAGTGAGGGTAGGCGAGATCGGGAGCTGGATAGACGGATCGGAGCGGCGTCTGCAGTTCTGCAGGCGCTTAACCGGTCCGTCGTGGCTAAGAAAGAACTGAGCCAAAAAGCCAAGCTCTCGATCTATTGGTCCATCTTTGTCCCTACCCTCACCTATGGTCATGAGTTATGGGTAATGACCGAAAGAACGAGATCGCGAATACAAGCGGCCGAAATGAGGTTTCTCCGCAGGGTGTCTGGGCTCTCCCTTAGGGATAGGGTGAGAAGTTCGGATATCCGGGAGGGCCTCAGAGTAGAACCGCTGCTTCTTCACGTCGAAAGGAGCCAGTTGAGGTGGTTTGGACATCTGGTGCGGATGCCTCCTGGGCGGCTACCCGGAGAGGTTTTCCGTGCATGTCCTACAGGGAGGAGGCCCCGGGGCAGGCCCAGGACTCGCTGGAGGGATTATATCTCTCGGCTGGCCTGGGAACGCCTCGGTGTACCCCCCGAGGAGCTGGTGGGGTTAGCTGGGGAGAGGGAGGTCTGGGTGCCTCTACTGAAGCTGCTACCCCCGCGACCCGAACCCCGGACAAGCGGCAGATGATGGATGGATGGATGGATGGATGGAGGTTATATATGTGTCTGTGTCTTAACATATTTTCTTTTTCCAGTCTGAACAGCTATAATCTCACAGAGACATGCTGTGACACGTTGGCTTCAGCTCTCAGATCAAACTCCTCACCCCTGAGAGAGCTGGACCTGAGTGACAATGACCTGCAGGATTCAGGAGTGAAGCTGCTCTCTGTTGGACTGGGGGATTCACACTGTAAGCTGGAGATACTGAGGTCAGTCTTCCTGGGTATTCCACACTGTAAACTGGGGGTAGTGAGGTGAGTATTACTGGGTATTCCACACTGTAAACTGGGGGTAGTGAGGTGAGTATTACTGGGTATTCCACACTGTAAACTGGGGGTAGTGAGGTGAGTATTACTGGGTATTCCACACTGTAAACTGGGGGTAGTGAGGTGAGTATTACTGGGTATTCCACACTGTAAACTGGGGGTAGTGAGGTGAGTATTACTGGGTATTCCACACTGTAAACTAGGGGTAGTGAGGTGAGTATTACTGGGTATTCCACACTGTACGCTGGAGATACTAAGGTAGAAAATAACCAATGATTTCAAAGTAAAGCAGGAGTATCTAAGTCTACAGGTTGAGTTAAAAAGTAACATTAGACTCGCTAAGTGGAATGTCGAAAGGAAGATTCCATTGGAGGCTAATGATGGCATTAAAGGTTTCTTTCAATATTTTAACTCCAAAAGAACTATAAAAGCTGGAATCACTAATCTACAGGATAGTAAGGACCTTTTAATTGAAAATGAAATTGATACAGTAAATGAGTTTAATGATTATTTTACACGGGTGTTCACAGTAGAGGAAATGATTAACTTACCAGCATTTAGTACAAATACAGTGTCGTATATAAACAATATACAGCACCCTCCACAATTATTGGCACCCCTTGTAAAGATTTGTAAAAATGGTTAGAAAAAATCCACTTTTTTGCAAAGCAGCTTCATCTCACACTGAATTTTTTTGAAAAATCCAACCTTTCATTGAAATAAATTTATTCAAAGAAAAACAAATCCTTCATCAAGAAATAATTATTTTCATCAAAAACACATGTGCCATGATTATTGGCACCCCTGCTTTTAATACTTTGCACAGCCCCCCTTTGCCAGTATAACAGCACTGAGTCCCCTATAACATTTTATAAGGTTGGAGAATACAGAGCAGGGCATCTGAGTCCATTCCTCTGTACAGAATCTCTCCAGATCACCCAGGGTCCGAGGCCCTCTCTTGTACACTCTGCTCTTCAGCTCAGCCCACTGGTTTTCAGTGGGGTTCCGGTCAGGGGACTGAGATGGCCATGGCAGAAGCTTGATACTGTGGTCAGCTAACCATCTTTGTGTTGATTTGGACATGTGCTTAGGATCACTGTCCTGCTGGCAGATCCAATGACGGCCCAGTTTTAGTTTCCTGGCAGAAGCAGCCAAATTTTGATATAAAATGTCCTGGTATTTCATGGAGTCCATAGTGCCATGTACCCTAACGAGGTTTCCGGGGCCTTTGGAGGAAAAACACCCCCAAAACATCACAGAACCTCCACCATATTTTACAGTTGGGATGAGGTTCATTTCATTATATCCATCCTTCTGTTTACACCAAACCCACCTTGAATGTTTATTGCCAAAAAGCTCAATTTTTGTTTCATCAGACCATTGAATTTGATTCCAGTCAAAGCTGTAGTGATGTTTTGTAGTGATGTTCCTGGCACTTACATTTTAAGTAACTGACAGAAAAGGCTTCTGTCTGTCATACCTTTCAAATAATCTGTTAGCATGAAGGGGGCTTCTGATGGTTTTTTCAGAGACGTGGTAACCCCAAGATTTTACTTGGTCTTGTAATTCACCAACAGTCATCCTTGGGGATTTTTTGTCTCTCTTATGATCCTCCTCACTGTATGTGGGGGCTAAATAAACTTGGGTCCTCTTCCAGGCAGGTTTCTAACAGGTCCAGTTGATGTCCACTTTTTAATTATTGCCCTAACAGTAGAAAAGGGCATTTTAAGGCGAGTAGCTATTTTTCATACCCATTCCCTGACTTATGAAGGTCAGCACACTTCTCCCTCATTTGGTCTGTGTGTTCTCTTATCTTTCCCATGTTGATGGATGACTAAGGGAATTTGGCCTCTGTGTCTCCTCATGTTTGTACCCCAGATAATCAGGAAGTCATGGATTACAGCTTGAAGGTTCCTATTCACTCCAATCAACTCAAAAATGTACAATTTACAAGGGAAACATGCTTCAGTTACATTGTGTTCACTATAATTTGCAGGGGTGCCAATAATCATGCCACATGTGTTTTTGTTAAAAATAATATTTCTTGATGACGGTTTTGTTTTTCAATGAAAGGTTGGATTTTTCTAATTTTTTCAGTGTGAGATGAAGCTATTTTTTCTTACCCTTGTACAAAGGGGTGCCAATAATTGCGGAGGGCACTGTATGTATAACTGAGGCTGATGTGGTACAAAGCCTAGCTAAGCTCAAAATAAATAAATCACAGGGCCCTGATGGCATCTTGCCTATACTTTTAAAAGAGATGAGGGATATTATTATCCAACCTTTAACTTTACTATTCCAGAAATCCTTATCTGCTGGTGTGATACCTTCTTATTGGAAGTATGCTAATATAATGCCCATATTGAGAAAAGGGGATAGAAGTAATCCAGCATATAATTATTAATTTATTTAATTACATAACTGGAAAAGTAATGGAAGCTATTAGTAGTTATTAGAGGCACAAAGTCACAGTGGGTCTGCGTTCATAGTGCGGTACCACAGGGTTCTATTTTAGGACCACTATTTTTCCTAATTTACATTAATGATATTGACACCAATACATACAGTAAACTGGTTAAATTTACAGACGACACCAAGGTGGGTGGTGTAGCAGATACTGATCTAGCAGCAGAGAGGCTACAACAGGATCTAGATTTAATTAGCGACTGGGCTGATACTTGGCAGATGAAATTTAACACAGATAAATGTAAGGTAATCCATGCAGGGAGCAGAAATATAAAGTACAAATATTTTATGGGTTCCACTGAAATAAAGGTAGCTGATTACGAGAAAGATCTCGGTGTGTATGTTGATGCTTCCATGTCCCACTCTCGCCAGTGTGGGGAAGCAATAAAAAAGGCCAATAGAATGTTGGGTTATATCTGTAGGTGTGTGGAGTTTAAGTCAAGGGAGGTGATGTTACATTTATATAATTCCTTGGTAAGACCCCACCTAGAATATTGTGTGCAGGTTTGGTCACCATACCTTAAGAAGGACATTGCTGCCTTAGAAAAGGTGCAACGGAGGGCTACGAGAATGATTCCTGGTCTTAGAGGAATGTCTTATGAGGAGAGGTTAGCTGAGCTGAATCTGTTTAACCTTGAGCAAAGGAGACTAAGCGGGGACATGATCCAGGTCTATAAGATTCTAACAGGTCTGGATGCTGTTCAGCCAAATGGCTATTTCAGTATTAGTCTAAATACTAGAACTCGTGGTCATAAGTGGAAATTAGCGGGAGAACATTTTAAAACAAATTTGATGAAGCACTTATTTACACAGCGTGTAGTTAGAGTATGGAATAGTCTTCCTGCTCCTGTAGCGGAAGCTAAAACCCTGGGTTCCTTTAAATCTGAGCTAGATAAGATTTTAACAACTCTGAGCTATTAGTTAAGTTCTCCCCAAAGATCTTGATGGGCCGAATGGCCTCCTCTTGTTTGTAAATTTCTTATGTTCTTATGTTCTTATGTTCTATAAACCAAGCGAAAATGGTAGATTATCTGGATACAAATAACATTCTGAAGGATAACCAACATAGAAACATTTTTGTGTGACTGGGTATACAGCAGTGTTGTTTTTGACAACCATCTTAGATTTAGTCTTAGTCTTAGTCTTTTGGACTAAAATGCTTATTAGTTTTAGTCAAATTTTAGTCACTTCTATATGTGATAGTTTTAGTCCAGTTTTAGTCGACAAAAACTCAAAAAGGTTTTAGTCTAGTTTTAGTCAAAAAAAAAGAAAAAAGAAGTATAGTCTTTTAACAAATTAATTTAGGTCAATAAGTATTGGAGATTGCTGCTGGGCAGTGTCACACATAAGTTGTGAAAATAGCAGCAGATCTATAAGTTCAACACATTGTGAGCTTGCAGATCAGATATTTTCACCAATAATTACAATAATAAAGGAATGGTTTTAGACATATAAGGTTTCCACCCAACTGCAAATACTTTCTGATCTAATGATTGTACATTACACACAGATAAAGTGGTAACAGTGGAATCAATGTTCATTACTCCAAAAAAGCCAAAAACAAAAACATTCTACTTCAGCAATTGTGGCTTTTAGACTGAAGCTAGCAGACTCTTCGTATAACAATAACTCGACCTGTTTAACATATCAAGTTACACGCTGACAGAACATAGACACACAAAGAGATGACCACACCGTCACTGAATGTAAACATGGCTAAACATGCTGCTAAAGTAACACACACACAATGAACTGACGTTAGCGTAACAAAAGCTAACTTTAGCCTGAAGTTAGCAGCCCATTTGCGGCAGGAGTATGTGGAAAACTTACTAATTTATAAGCTTACTATGAAATTTATCACGAGCCGATTGTCGAGTAACATTGTAACGTTACGTAGGCTATACGATATGTTAACAGCACTTGTAACTTATCTTTGAAAAAATATCCTTGTGGTGAGCCTTCAGGTGCCGCTTAAGGTTGGTCGTATTTTTTCCACCTACTTTGTGGCCACATTTGTCACCGTCTTCCTTCACAATACACTCTGTTTTATTATCTGCTGGGTTATATTTAAAATGCACCCATATGTCGTCTCTACGTTTGCGACCACCAAGCCCCTGTGTTGAAACTGCCGCCATTGTGGTCCATTGTCTGTGATGAGTGACAACAGTGGGACGTGTTGAGCACGTTGTGCGCTGCATGCCAGGTGATGGGCGTGACCAAACAAGGATAGAATGCAGCAACAGATACTTTTTAGGTTTTAATTGACACGCACAATAAGCAGAAATGTCATGCATTTTAAACGTCTGACAGACCACCCACTAACATTTTCGTCCATTCTCGTCTCGTCAACAAAAACTCACACAAGTCTCGTCATGTTTTAGTCATCAAAGAGCAGTGTTTATCTCGTCACCGTCTCGTTATCGTCATGAAAAAAAGTGGCGTCAACGAAATGATTTCGTCATCGTCATCGTTGACGAAAACAACACTGGTATACAGGCCCACATAGCATGCAGATAATTATCTGTGACACCCATGGTGCACTGTGAGCAGGTATCCAGGCCCACATAGCACGCAGATAATTATCTGTGACACCCATGGTGCACTGTGAGCAGGTATACAAGCCCACATAGCACGCAGATAATCATCTGTGACACCCATGGTGCACTGTGAGCAGGTATACAGGCCCACACAGCATGCAGACAATTATCTGTGACACCCATGGTGCACTGTGAGCGGGTATACCACCAGCCAGCGCACAATGTCCATGATTTACAAATCACTGACTGAGAGTGTGCTGACATTTAACATAGTGTCATGGTATGGGCAACTGTCAGTTAAACAAAAGAACAAACTGGCACAAATCGTCAATCAGGCCGGGAAAATCATTGGACACAAACAGCATCAACTCTCCTACTTGTACACACAGATTTTGACAAAAAAGGCACAACAGGTTTATCAAGATTCTATCCACCCTCTTCATTGTGCATTTCAATTGTTGCCATCATGCAGGAGACTTGTAGTCCCGTTAGCCAAGAAAAAAGGCTACAAGCGGTCATTTGTTCCGTCAGCTGTAACTATTCTTAACAAAGACTTTTTTATTAGCAGATAGTGTTATTATACAGGTATTTTATGTATTTTGTTTTAAATTTATTTATGTTACATTTTTTTGATTTTAACATTTTATTTATATTTAGTTGTATTGATATATGTTTATTGTGTATAGTCTTGTTTGTATTGTGTGCTTACGTCACTGTTAAAGATGAATTTCCATCTGATGTAAATTTGATGGACATTAAAGGAATATTCTATTCTATTCTATTCTATACAGGCCCACACAGCATGCAGATAATTATCTGTGACACCCATGGTGCACTGTGAGCGGGTATACAGGCCCACACAGCATGCAGATAATCATCTGTGACACCCATGGTGCACTGTGAGCGGGTATACAGACCCACACAGCATGCAGATAATTATCTGTACACCCATGGTGCACTGTGAGCGGGTATACAGGCCCACACAGCATGCAGATAATCATCTGTGACACCCATGGTGCACTGTGAGCGGGTATACAGACCCACACAGCATGCAGATAATCATCTGTGACACCCATGGTGCACTGTGAGCGGGTATACAGGCCCACATAGCATGCAGATAATCATCTGTGACACCCATGGTGCACTGTGAACGGGTATACAGGCCCACATAGCATGCAGATAATCATCTGTGACACCCAAAACTTGCCTATTCTCAACTCCATATTTATGGATTGAGTCTTTCAATGTCATATTAAAAAGGAGGCGGAGATGTGTAATCCCTTTCTGTTTCCATGAGTGATAGTTAATAGTGGGATTGTGAAGTAGGAATTACAGATTATTCTATATTGGGGTGTATTTACAGGGTATGAGAGTGCAGTTTGTGATTTTAATGGCTTTCCACTGGGCTGTCAGCGTTCTGCAAATGGCAGTATTGTTGAAGCAGTTATGTTTCTTTAATGAAATATTGAGAAAGGGTAAGTCTGCACGTCTGAGATTTTTACAGTACAGCTGCTCCTGCTCTAACCATGTAGTGTGAACATTTAGTTAAGTGTTGCAGTTGATTTGCTAAGTAAAAATGAAGAAAAATCTGAGCTTGTAATCCGTCTTGAGATTAATTTTCATATGTGGAATGTTTGATTTTTGCATTTTTGTTTTTCCAGTAAAAATGTGACATTAATGAGTTCAGAGTTTGAAAGAATTTTTCTGAAGGTATGATAGGAAGCATTGAGAAATAGTAATTAATCTGGAGGAGAATTTTTATTTTGTTTGTTGAAATATGTCCTATTAGTGAGAGTGGGAGATTCATCTTTTGTTTTAAGTAAGTGGGAGTAGTTTAGGGTAAGTCTGGCAGCCTAGGCGAGATATTGATACCCAAGTATCGGATATTTCCGGTGTGAAATGGACCATCCTGATCAGCAGAATCCCAGGCATCTTCAGACAGTGAGAATATTATGGGTTTATTCCAGTTTATTGTGTAGTTTGATAGTTTTGAAAAGGTATTAATAAAATTAAAATTTCATGTAGTGAGGGTTGACGGTTTTGTGCAAAGAGCAAGATATCATCTGCATAGAGAATTTTATATTGAGTTATCAGTGTGAATTCCATTTATTTCACTGTTCTGTCGTATTGCTGCTGCAAGTGGTTCTATGAAGATGGCAAACAATGAAGGAGAGAGTGGGCAGGCAGGCCGTCTTCCCCATCAGAGTGTAAATGCAGGTGATGTGATCCCATCTGTGACACTGTAGCTTTGGGTGAGGTGTACAGATTTAGAAGCTTTATTTAGATTTAGAAGCTTTATTTGTCATTGCATAAAATAAGTAGTATCAAACACAACGAAATTTAGAGTTGCCACTCTTAGTCAGTGTTTTAAAACTAATATAGTTGAAAATTAACAAATCAGCCCCAAGGCAGCCTACCCACACTCACTCATACACTCCCCCCAAACCTATTCACTCCTCTCACCCAAAACATTAGTCCCTACCTTCCAGCCAAAACAAGACACTCCCCTGCACAAAGGTATAACATTGTAGCAAACATAACAGCATCAGACTATAAAACGCCTGGTGATAAAGTGCGAAGGTGAGGAGGATAAAGTGATCAAATACAATTTCCAGAGACATAGTTAATCATTGCAGACGGTGGAGGGAGGGGGGGGGATTGGGGTGGTGGGTGGCCAATGTCTGCAGTGGGATATTGCTTTTGTTAAGTGAACGTATGGCCCAGGGAAAAAAGCTGTTGGAAAGTCTTGTAGTGCGGGCGTTTATTGACCTGAACCGCCTGCTGGAGGGAAGCGGGTTGAACAGGTGGTGGGCTGGGTGGGCAGAGTCTTTGAGAATGGACCTGGACCTGCAGACGCAGCGGGAGTCGGCGAGCTCTTCCAGGGAGGGCAGAGGGCGGCCTATGGTCTTTTGGGCTGTGTTAATGACCCTCTGCAGGGCCTTCCTGTCTGCTGCTGAGCATCCCGCATACCACACTGTGATGCTGAGGGTGAGTATGCTTTCGATGACTGACTGGTAGAAGGACACCAGCAGCTTCTGTTCCAGATGGTTTTTCCTGAGAATTCTCAGGAAGTGCATACGCTGCTGGGCCTTCTTAGTTATTGCTTTAGTGTTGATGGACCAAGTGAGATCTTCGGCGATGTGTACCCCTAGGAATTTAACTGACGCCACCTGCTCAATGCAGTCCCCGTGGAGATTTAGTGGAGCATGGGCAGTGCGTTTGCGTCTGAAGTCTATGATGATTTCCTTGGTTTTTAATGTGTTGAGAAGTAAGTTGTTTGATGTGCACCAAGTTGCAAGTGACTGCACCTCATCTCTGTACGCTGTCTCATCGCCCCCTGAAATGAGACCGACCACTGTGGTATCATCTGCGAACTTTATGATGAGGTTGGAGGGGTGGATGGGGGAACAATCTGATGTATAGAGTGTGTACAGGAGTGGGCTCAACACACAGCCTTGGGGGGAGCCAGTGCTGAGTGTGAGCGAAGGGGAAAGATGGCGACCGAGTCTCACTTGTTGTGGCCTATTGGAGAGGAAGTCTTTAATCCAAGCGCAGGTGGAGGGGGGGAGGCGTAAGTCCAGGAGTTTTTTGACCAGAATGTCCGGGTGTATTGTATTGAAGGCTGAGCTGTAATCTATGAAGAGCAGTCTTGCATAGTTACCCGGGTGGTCAAGGTGTCTCAGCGTCGCATGGAGGGCGATGGCAATGGCGTCCTCAGTGGAACGGTTTGCCCTGTAGGCTAACTGGTGGGGGTCAGATGATGGAGGGAGGTAGTCTTTGATGTGCTTGGCAACCAGCTTTTCCAGGCACTTCATTGCCACAGATGTTAATGCCACAGGCCTAAAGTTGTTTAGGTTTTTGCAGGCAGATGTTTTTGGAACTGGAATGATGGTGGAGGTTTTCCAGCAGTATGGGACGATGGCTCGGGACAGGGAGATGTTGAAGATCTTGGTGAAAATTCCTGCCAGTTGGTCTGAGCACGCCTTGAGTACCTTGCCAGGTACTCCATCCGGTCCAGCTGCTTTCCTTGGGTTAACCTCCCTCAGGACCCTCCTCACCTGATGTTCCTGGAGGAGTAGCAGGGTGTTGGTGAAGATTCCTGCTAGTTGGTCTGAGCACGCCTTGAGTACCTTGCCAGGTACTCCGTCCGGTCCAGCTGCTTTCCTTGGGTTAACCTCCCTCAGGACCCTCCTCACCTGATGTTCCTGGAGGAGTAGCAGGGTGTTGGTGAAGGCTGGGAGGGGGGCTGAATGACCATTTGCCTCGAACCGGGCAAAGAAGTTATTTAACTCCTCTGCCATTGTACTGTAGCATCGGCGGAAGGGGGTGTGATCTGGTGGCCCTTGTAGTTGGTGATGTTTTGTAATCTGTGCCACACTTGACGTGGGTTCTTGTCTGTGATGTATCCCTCTATTTTCCTTTTGTATGCGACCTTAGCAGCCCTGATGCCCTTCTTCAGGTTAGCTCTGGATGCACTGTACAGTGCCCTGTCTCCTGACCTGAATGCTGCGTTGCGGTCCCTGATGAGGTGCCACACTTGACGTGGGTTCTTGTCTGTGATGTATCCCTCTATTTTCCTTTTGTATGCGACCTTAGCAGCCCTGATGCCTTTCTTCAGGTCAGCTCTGGATGCACTGTACAGTGCCCTGTCTCCTGACCTGAATGCTGCGTTACGGTCCCTGATGAGGTGCCACACTTGACGTGGGTTCTTGTCTGTGATGTTTCCCTCTATTTTCCTTTTGTATGCGACCTTAGCAGCCCTGATGCCCTTCTTCAGGTTAGCTCTGGATGCACTGTACAGTGCCCTGTCTCCTGACCTGAATGCTGTGTTACGGTCCCTGATGAGGTGCCACACTTGACGTGGGTTCTTGTCTGTGATGTATCCCTCTATTTTCCTTTTGTATGCGACCTTAGCAGCCCTGATGCCCTTCTTCAGGTCAGCTCTGGATGCACTGTACAGTGCCCTGTCTCCTGACCTGAATGCTGTGTTGCGGTCCCTGATGAGGTGCCACACTTGACGTGGGTTCTTGTCTGTGATGTATCCCTCTATTTTCCTTTTGTATGCGACCTTAGCAGCCCTGATGCCCTTCTTCAGGTTAGCTCTGGATGCACTGTACAGTGCCCTGTCTCCTGACCTGAATGCTGCGTTGCGGTCCCTGATGAGGTGCCACACTTGACGTGGGTTCTTGTCTGTGATGTATCCCTCTATTTTCCTTTTGTATGCGACCTTAGCAGCCCTGATGCCCTTCTTCAGGTCAGCTCTGGATGCACTGTACAGTGCCCTGTCTCCTGACCTGAATGCTGCGTTGCGGTCCCTGATGAGGTGCCACACTTGACGTGGGTTCTTGTCTGTGATGTATCCCTCTATTTTCCTTTTGTATGCGACCTTAGCAGCCCTGATGCCCTTCTTCAGGTTAGCTCTGGATGCACTGTACAGTGCCCTGTCTCCTGACCTGAATGCTGCGTTGCGGTCCCTGATGAGGTGCCACACTTCACTCGTCATCCAGGGTTTTTGGTTGGGGAATACCCTAACGCGTTTGGTGATGGTGACTATATCAATACAGTAAACAATGTATGATAGCACAGTCACTGTAAATTTCTCCAAATCGTGGCTTCCAAAAACACTCCAGTCCATGGTTGTGAAGCAGACTTGAAGCTGGGAGAGGGCGTCCCCGGGCGAGGTGTTGATCACCCTGGTGAATGGCTTGCTTTTCCTGATGTAGGGAGTATAGGCGGGTACGAGATGCAGCGAGAGGTGGTCCGACTGGCCAATGTGAGGGTGTGGCTCTGTTTTATATGCATGTTTAATATTACAGTAAACATGGTCAAGGGTGTTGCTCTCCCTGGTGGCACATTTCACATATTGGGTGAATTTAGGGAGAACAGTTTTCAGGCAAGCCTGATTAAAATCCCCAGCTATTATGTGTACCCCATCCGGCTGGTCCTGTTGTTGTTTACTAATGCATCCATGAAGATAGCTTAGAGCTACGTCCACGTTAGCATCTGGGGGGATATATACAGCCGTAATGGAGACAACAGTTAGCTCCCTAGGTAAGTAAAAAGGGCGGCAGATGACAGTTAATGCCTCAAGATCAGGGGAACAGTATTTATGAGTAACATGGCTTTGTGAGCACCAGTCATTGTTGATGTAAATGCAGAGACCACCTCCTCTTTTCTTACCAGAGTCACTGTTCCTGTCGTTTCGGTGAATGACGCGGCCTGCTAGCTGCACAGCATTGTCGGGTATAGCAGGATGTAGCCAGGTTTCAGTTAGGATCAGCACACAGCAGTCCCGGACGAAGTTGTTATTTGCTATCCGTAGCTCTAGGTCATCCATTTTGTGCACGATAGATCTTACGTTTGCCAGGAAGACGCTAGGGAGCGGTGGTCTGTGAGGATCCTTCTTTAGCCTCTTCATCAGGCCGGCTCGACATCCCCGTTTCTGTTTCCTGTCCCGTCTCCGTCGTCGCTGTCTGTGAGAGCCGACAACAATCCATGGAGATCCCGGTGTCCTCCATATTTCAGGTTGTATGTTGTTGGCTTGTTGGAAATAGTCCGTGACGGGAATGCTGTTTTGAAAACCGATGCTGATCAGGTTTGCATGACTGTATACGCATTGTGCTTGGCAGAGTTCGCCATACAATTGCCGCGAAATACAAACTAAACACATTAAAAAGCACCGAACTAGAGGGCACTCGCACGCGCCGCCATCTTTGCACTTATGCCGATATTAACCCATTTTAACCCAGTGGGTGAACGACTCTCCGAAGCCAAATCTTTGTAATGTGTTAAAGAGAAATGTCCAACTGCTGTCAGATGCCTTTTCTGCTTCTAATGATGTAATTATAGATGTGCGTGTGTGAGTGAATGGTGTGTGAGTGACTGGTGTGTGAGTGACTGGTGTGTGAGTGTGCCCTGCGATGGGCTGGCCCCCTGTCCAGGGTTGTTCCCCGCCTCGTGCCCATTGCTTCCGGGACAGGCTCCAGAACCCCCGCAACCCAGTCGGATAAGCGGGTTGGACAATGGATGGATGGATGAATGGATGATGTAATTATGGTTTTAGTATGGGTATGCTGAGCAATATTGACTAAATTAAATGATTTATGGATGTTTTCTGAGGCAAGTCTTGTCTTGATGAAGTCTGATCAGGATGGATTATAATAGGAATGACTGTCTCTAACCGAGTGGCGAGAGCTTTTGTAATGACTTTCAAGTCTGTATTCATTAGTGAGAGTGACGGGTAACTGGAGGGCTGTGTTGGGTCTTTATCAGGTTTCAATAACACTGTAATGGTCGCTGTGCTCATATGTGATGGGATTTGTGATGTATGTTTAATTTTTCTATCTGTCTATTGAAGAGTGGAGATAATACATCCCAAAAATGTTAATAGATTTCTGCAGGGAAACCATCCGGTCTGGGCACTTTATTGTTAGGCATTTGGTTGAGGACCTTATGGAGTCCTGATGTTAATGGTGCATCAAGGGTATCTGCTATTTCATTGGTTATTATGGGTAAGTCTAGATTATTTATTTAAAAATGATTCTACATCAACTGCATCTGGTTCTTGTTCTGAGGAGTATATATAGGTTCTTGTAAAATGTTCGGAAGGTGTTGTTCATTTCGCGTCATTATTGAAATATTTATTACAGCAGTAACTTTTACTTATAAGTAATGCTTGTAACGGTGAGGTGATCTTATTTATTGGGGAGTTTTTGTCTGTCTCTCTGCAGGCTGTCAGGCTGTAGAGTCACAGAAGAAGGCTGTTCTTCCCTGGCTTCAGCTCTGAGGTCAAACCCCTCACACCTAAGAGAGCTGGATCTGAGCTACAATCACCCAGGAGACTCAGGAGTGAAGCTGCTCTCTGCTGCACTGGAGGATCCCAGCTGTAAACTGGAGAAGCTGAAGTGAGTACAGAGTGTGTGTCTGACACGCTACAGATACTTATGCATGTATGTGAAGAAGAGGCACCAGTAAATAAATGGATACAGCAGCACTATGTCATTCTGCTTCTCCTATAGTGTGGACCACAGTGGAGAGTGCAGGACCAGACCAGGCGCACAGAAATGTAAGTGTGTTTGCATGTTTTTATTAATAATACCATTAATACTATGCTATGGTTGTATTCACACGATTGTTGTGATGAGTGTGGCTTTTTCCACTGTGTGTAGATGGATTTCCATGTTTGTGTTTAGGTGAGTTTCTGTTTGTGTCATTTTAGAAAACATCCAAATGAGAAAAATAAAACATCAAAATCATCACCAAAAACACTATCAACTCATCTAATTGTTTTTAAAAATATTTTTTACAAATACTTTATAGCTGCTCATATTGTATTTGTGTGGGAGTGTAAGATAGTTAAAATATATTCTGATGTAGTTGTACATCTTTAATTTCGCAAAAAAAAAAGGAATCACCACGGTGCGGCGCCGCATCTAGAGTCACGCGCGTGGTAAGCGGTTCTCTATGGAAGCGTATTGCATTTACAGTATCTGAATTCTGCTTTTCCGAATTAACGTAATAATCATCCTGTTTTTCTGAGTAGTAAATTTCTGTTTTTCTGAATTAATGACATAACTTTTCTATTTTTCATGATGCACGATTTGTGTAGTTTAATCCGCTTTTATTTATGGTTTGTAAACGGTATTATCATTAGTTTGCCGACTTTGCGCGGCACCTATTCCGCCCCGCTTGACACCGCAGTGTTTCTCCCGGATCAGCAGATACAGTCTGATCCGCTTCACGGAAATAAGCCGATGCATGTGAAATGCATTCAGAGCGGCTTTACTGTGACTAAAGACCTTGTCAGACAATCGCTGTAATACTGGATCCTCATGGAGCGCAACTCCGGCGCCAAAATCGTCTTCGGAGGCGTTTGTATCAGAATCCAGGTCCAAACTTCTATTAAATATGACTTAAAATATTTAATAATATTACTTAAATATTCTGTTATTGATGGCCATTTTCAAGCCGCACGCGCCGGATTTAGCGGTTAGAAGGAAAGACACTGACTTTTAGTATTAATATCTGGTGCCGTTTTGTGGTAAATATGCTTGTGATGAATGTGTCTGATGAATGTCGCTGCTTTGTAATTTTATTTACCCGTAATTAAGCTGTTAGTTTAGCTCGCGCCGCATTTTGGCGGCTCTTCCCGCCGGTGTCGCGCGCCGTCCGACATTAGTGGTGGGCGGATCGATCCAAGTATCGATAATATCGATAATAATGTTGGTATTGATATTGTAACAGCGTGAGATTCGGCTGTAAACACACTACAGAGAAGCGTAGCTTTCTGAAAGCAGGAGCTATCATTTATTGCACACACTTCAGAAAAAGCACTATCATCATCCCCAAAACCCGCAGGTCACTAACAGCAACAGCCTTCACGCTAACGGTAGATTAATTGAATAACAACTATTTCCTAAACCATTCCCGTAAATGTTCAACCTAAATATCCCTGTTATAACTAAACACCCCCCTTGTACCAAAATAACACAGAACTAACACATTCTAAACACAATTCTCCCTTCTACGCCCCAAAGCATTCTGGGAAACTCCGCCCCCAACCCTCCGAATTGCTACAATATTGATCGATACCAGTTTAATGAGATCGATACTTCAGTTTCAAGTTTTCTCCCGAATGCACTGCGGCTGTCTGTGTTCGCGCTGGTGCTCTCAAATGCCGCTACTGGCTGTCACGCGACTCAGCGGCGCCAGCTAGCAAACAGAGTAAACACGCACACGCACACATACTATAATATTTAAAATAAAGTACAGTGGTACCTCGGTTCTCGAACTTAATCCGTTCCGGACTCCGGATCGAATCCTAAAAAGTTCGAGTTCTGATCGAATCTTTTCCATAAGAAATAATGGAAAACTAATTAATTGGTTCCAGGCCCCCCCAAAATTATATCTAAATATGTTTTTTTTAGTATTTAAACACAAAATGAACAGGATAAAACAAGAAGAGCATTTTTTTCTTAATGGCTTCCAAAACGATAAAGATCTTATCCCAACATTACCCCTGTCCTGCCCCGATTGTCCGCTCCTTCCGTGTGCCACGCCCCCTCGTTAACTTCGTGTGGGATCCCCATGTGATCGGCTGTTTCTGGTTGTTGTCACTAGTCCTCTGTATTAAGAACGCGTTTCAGTTTGTTTCCCCAGTCCGGTCATTGGGTGCGTTGGACTTGCTTACAGCGCTGGCTTAAAGCAACGCATTCTGATCCTGACGCAATGCATTACGGTTAGATGCATTGCGACAGGGTTGCCAGGTCCCAGAAATATTTCCAGCCCAATGACAACTCAAAATCCGCCCAAATGGAATGAAAACTAGCCCAATTTTTCAGTGTCCAATCAGATTAGACAACGGCTGGATTCCCACAAAGGGCCTTAAAATAAATTTATATAAGTTTAAGTTTAAAGTATTGGCCTTTTGTCTTACCCAAATTCTTAATATCACACACTGTGTTTTTTTTAATACACAATCTCATGCAATAAAGGTCAAATAAGAACATGTCCTCTCTGATATTTTCTGACCCTATAGTCAGAAGTACTAAGTTGTACTTACTTTTTCTCTTCTCAGCACTTCTCTCTGATGCTTTTCTCTCCAGATCTGCGGCTGTTCTGTTTACACACAAGCATCAATATTAAAATGAACACAGTTAAACTAAATTAACATACACTGGCTTTTATCAATATTATTACAAATATGCTTACTGGGTGAACTTGAACACTTTTCCCTTTGTTTTTGTTGTTGTTTGTCTTCTCTTTTTTCAGAACTTTTCACAACATTTTCTTCTTAGATGGTCTAACTGCGCAGCCTCATTTTGATTACAGATTTGAACAGAACTATATTCAATCTCAGGGCTGTTTTATTTTAGACATTAGTGCTCTCTTCCCCACCCTTCTCAGGTGGTGCTGAATAGATTTCAGCAGTAAAGAGAGAAAGCATCCGTGGTGATGGTTTAAATTGATGGCAGCATATGTTTCTTCTTTGCATGTAAGCTCGAATCCTCATTATATTTAGCAAAGAATTCTGCTCTAGCCTGTTTCGTAGCTTGTTCTTTATCAGTGACATTTGGGAAAATGAACGCTCAACTGCTGCATTGCTGAATGGTAGAGCAAGAAGACTCAATGCAAAATTACCAAGATCTTCAAAGTTTCTATCACCTGCAGTATCTGTGTATGCAGAAACTTCTACCCAGAAGTCCTCTGTTTTGCCATCTTCTGCATTGTTCCATTCCAGAGTGTGAATTACTCTCCACTGTTGCTCTGCTTTTCCTACATCTCCCTTGAAGAGGTGGAAAAAGGGAAGATCATCAATCCTTGGCTTACTTGACGACAGAGTATGACTCGGTGACAGGAATTTGAGAGCCTCTAACTGTTTAATGTTATCTGGAAGTCTCTTCCTAATTTCCTTAGATAACTCTAGCATGTAGTCCCTGCACCTGCGTTTCATGTCCTGCTCAGCTAGGTCACTTATTCCATTGGCTTCAAACAAAGCAAGACGGAACTGCACCCCAAAGTCTACGGCATCAAGTGGCAAAAGATTCTCATCAGAAAGGTTAAACTCCATGATGTCTTGCCAGCTCTGGAATGTCTTCGGCAAACCTATGCGCTCAAGCAGGGACCGGTAAAATGTTAGAAGTTCCGTAAGAAGTTTTGCAGGATCAGGTTTGTCAAGTTGAAAGATTTTATTAAGTCTGTTTAACTCTGACACAATTGGTTGGAGGAATTTCAGGTATATCAGGTTAATATTGTCACTATACATTTGGTACAGCAGTTCCGCAGCATAGCTCCTCTCACTGTCTTTTGTCAAATGAAAATGCAACTTAAGCTCCACATACTGTGAAAGGATCTGGTTGATGCACTCACTAATAGCAAGCCACCTAGTGTCAGACAGTTGCAGAATCTTCAGCGGGCTTTCACCTACATTTATGGTTTTGTACAGTTCAGAATATATTTGGAGACGCTGGGTGGCATTTGAAAACCAACTGTAGGTCTGAGAAACCATGTACTCAACATTTCTGGGGAGGACACTGATGGCTTTTGATGCACAGAGTTGAAGAGAATGGCACACACACTTTATGTAGACAATATGAGGATTGCGGTCACGGAATTTCTGTAGCACTGAATTATGTTGCCCACACATTGTATTACAGCCATCAGTTGCATGACCGATGCAATTCAGTATGGACAATTTGTTTTCATCCAGAAATTTGAATAAAGCATTTGCTATGGTAAGTGAATCACCAGCTACTACAGTATATTGATCATTCCTGCAAAAGTGCTGATGATTCGTGAGAGCTTTTTGCTGTAATATCTGATGACTATACACAGTTGTTATTTGGTCGTGATATCAGTGCTCTCATCAACAATGAGAGAGTATGGTCCATTTCCTACATCCTCCAAAAGGTCTTCATGTACTACTGGTCCTATCACTGAATTAATTAGTGCTGTGCATTTCGATCGATGCAAACTAATGCCTTTTTTCGAAATTTCTTCCACAACACTTCCTAAGTGGTCAACAGTGTAAGTGCTTGAGTGACAAGCAACATGGGCAGCCAGCTTCAACTCTGCCTCTTTCACAGGTGCATTATTTCTTAGAAAGGAACTGCCTGTGTCAAATAATGTTCTGGCATTTGAGAAAGGAGCCGCATTTTTTTTATGTTTTTCAGTCGCAGCATGAGCTACCAGATCACCGTGGTGAGCTCTTACTTCACATTTGCAATATTTGCAGAACGCTTTTCTATCATCATTTGGAACACTTCGAATCCACTCCTTTAATCCTTTCTCTGTCTCCCATTCTTTGCGATACTTCTTTCCATACTTTCCCCATTTACCTGACATTTTAGAATGCTGCTTGTTCATCCACAGACAACCGAACCGACGCTTCTGACTACAACGCTCTCATGGAGTGACGTGATGATGATGCTTGATTTGTGATGTCAAAAGCACATGTGGCGCGCGCGCCTACTCGCGTCTCGCGAGCAGCAGCGTTTGTTGCCAAGTATTCATTCCCGGGGATCAACACCCAGTAATAAAAGGTTCCCTTTTATCTTTGTCCACAATTATTTTATTTTATTTATTTTTTTGCGGCCGTGGTACATTATAAATGTAGCCCAAAAAACCGCAACCCGCAACTCCTTTTCTAAAATAGCCCAATTGTGCGGGAAAACCGCTACCCTGGCAACCATGCATTGCGACCTCTCACGCGGCTGCACAAACTGGAACTGCCTCCGTGACGACACACCTTTGCCCTTATTGGCTGAAGAGTTTGGTTAAACGCATGACGTTTGTATCCCAGGCAGTTCCGATGCATAGTCTGCTATTTCTCCCAAATATCACGTAAAGCAGTGAGAGCTGGTTTTCAGTTAATTTACCTGGTAAAATAAAGTTTAAATAAATTACATAAATGCTCTAATAGTATACGTAAGTTAGTGGTTTATTTATTGTTAGTTACTGTAATGTTGCGCTGCTTTATTTGGTTAATCATCCAGTCTGTGAAGAAGGCATTCAAGTAAGAATTGCATTGTAGTATCACTCATTTCCTAATTTATATTAGGTAATTAAGAAGTATCGATATCGGTATCGTATCGGCGATACTTTCCCTGTATTTACTTGGTATCGCATCGATACCAAATCTTGTAGTATCGCACACCACTATCCGACATTTCCTGAGCTATTTCATAAACTTCAGTTCCCGCTTCGTTCGGGGAAGCTGTGCTGTTTTTATATTGTACAGAAACATAAAGTACAGGCTGCCTGATGGTATTAATAATTCTTCCTCCTGCCTACAGACTCCTGCCAGCTGACGCTGGACCCCAACACAGCAAACAGACGCCTGTCTCTGTCAGGGGGGAACAGGAAGGTGACATGGGGGTGGGAGGAGCAGCCATATCCTGATCATCCAGAGAGATTTGACTGTGAGCCCCAAGTTCTGTGCAGAGAGAGTCTGACTGGCCGCTGTTACTGGGAGGCTGAGTGGGATGGACGTGAAGCCCTGATAGGAGTGACTTATAAAGGGATCGAGAGGAAAGGAGGGAGTGACTGTCTGCTTGGAGACAATGACAAGTCATGGATTCTGGACTGTGATCCTGTTAGTTACTCTGTCTGGCACAATAAGAAACAGACTCTCATACCCATAGAGCCCTCAGGCTCCCGCAGATAGGAGTGTATCTGGACTGGGGGACTGGTGCTCTGTCCTTCTACAGAGTCTCCTCTGATGGACTGACCCCCCTGTACAGATTCACCTCCTCATTCACTGAGCCCCTCTATCCAGGGTTTCGGGTTTATAGAAACTCCTCAGTGTCACTGTGACGTTTTGCTGGTTCTCCTAAAGTTAAAATATCTGCTTTTTAACCTTTATAATCCTTTTTACTCTGAAATTTATGTTTGACAAAAATAAATGTGTGTTCAGTGAGCTGAATAAACATGAAAAATAGTTTTATAGTTTTTCTCTCTGACTAAAGTGTAACTAAATGTAATCCTGATTTGGGGGGGGGGCTTTCCCCCTCCCCTGTATATGTACATTTATATATTTATGCCTATTTACTGTATTTCCTCCCTGTACAGTGACAATAAAGGCTTTCTGTTCTGTCCTATTAATGCCCTGCTTCAGCGTCACCCAAAGCATAACTGAGTAACATAATGAAACCACAGTCTGATGGATTAAATTAAATTAATTCACTTTACTACTGACACAATTAGAGTAAATCAGTGTAAATAATATCAATTTAACTGGAGACATAACAGAAACAAAAATCATTGGAAAATAGAATAATATCCAGTTAGTGCCCTGGTTCAGTGGATTAAAGTAAATAAAATTATTAATTTATTTGATTAAATAATGAAATTTGTTTTTATCAAATAATAACCCACCTCACTGTGAAAGGTTTGGTTCCGCCCCCGTCGGGCAGAAGGGGCCGGTGCCCGTCCACTCTCGCCACCCCCACCCCACTGTGAAAAGTCTGGTTACGCCCCCGTCGGACAGAAGGGGCCGGTGCCCACCCACTCTCGCCACCCCCACCCCACTGTGAAAGGTCTGGTTACGCCCCCGTCGGACAGAAGGGGCCGGTGCCTGCCCACTCTCGCCACCCCCACCCCACTGTGAAAGGTCTGGTTACGCCCCCGTCGGACAGAAGGGGCCGGTGCCCGCCCACTCTCGCCACCCCCACCCCACTGTGAAAGGCCTGGTTACGCCCCCGACGGGCAGAAGGGGCCGGTGCCCGCCCACTCTCGCCACCCCCACCCCACTGTGAAAGGTCTGGTTATGCCCCCGTCGGACAGGCACCCTTACCCCCCTGACTGGTCAATCGCAAAGGTAGTCTAGGTAGATCGTATGGCATAAAAAATAGTGGATGGATGACACGTTCATGTTTTGTATTTTTATAGTAGGTAGATAATTTTGATCTGGTCAGTTATAAATAGCTCGCAAGCTGAAAAAGTGTGGGCACTCCTGCTGTAGTCAGTTATAATATATATATCAAGCTGCTGCCATATTTCTTATATTCATTGGACACGTCAATTCACAGAACAAGCGATCCAGAAACAATGTGTACTTTTCAGGGAGGCCACTAGGTGGAGACAAAACATAGATTACTAAATATAAGAGGTTCAGAATTAAATTATAAGAAAGCCGATCTATGTGCGATATTTGTAAAATACCATGACGACTCCATTTTAACTGGACGCTTCTTTTTATGCCAGTTTGTAATTAACAGTCATTTGCGTTCTTTCATAATAAAAATAAATCAAATATTATGAGCCATAAATCATCCGTATATGTTGCAGGAACAGACATCGCGCCGCTGAAGTTCAGCACTTTCCCGTTTGAGATGAACGTGATGTTGCCGTTTCCTGCCCGGCGACCTTTAAAAATCCATGACAGCAGCGGTTAGATGCATCGTGTGCAGCGGCCATATTCACGGACGACATCAAGCTGATCACTAAGACTTAGTTTGTGGTTAATTAATACAGAAGTAACAGCACATTATTTGTGCCCCCTCAGGTAAAGTGTTACCCAGAGGCGCATCTTGTCAGTAGGCAGGGCAGGCAGCTGCTTGGGGCCCCCAAGTCACTAGATGGCGAACCATTTTTTGTTAATGTCAGATTATTTATTAAAATGATGACAAACACTGGTTAGAGGGGGGGCCCCCAGTGAATTTTTGCTTGGGGCCACAACAGACCCTAGGATCGCTTCTGGTGTTACCGATGAGAGAACACTTTGAAAATCAGTAAATAACATTTTCTCTTGCCTTGACTGCATGTCTAAATCAGACCTAGACATGTTTGAGTAGATTATCATGGTTCCTCTGGTTATTGCACTTACACACACAATATGAAGAAAATGTAAGTGAACAGAAATCTCCATGCAATGAATTAGCATCCTGTGAGTGTGTTTCAAGTGCTGCAGCCCATACATTAGCAATGGGCATCAGATCACTGTATTCAGCAGAGTGAGGGGTTATTCAGAAAGGACGAGTGTATTATTATAGAACAGATCGATAAATCAACTTGTTTAAGCAATTATTACTGTATGTCTTGTCCAATAATCCAACATGCTTTCCCAGCTGGCAGCTTTCAAGGAGGATTGACCTCATTATTCTTGGTAAACTAGACATTTATGAAGGCCTCTATACCTTAACAAGCTTACAATTAAATGCAGCCCAATGTTGCGCTGCCCAAATGCATGAATCCATTTCCAAAAGCTGTTTATCTGGGTCCCCGCGATGGGGCACCTTGGATATGGTGCCAGTATCTCACAGGCCTTGGACACCTAATCACTCAGGCATTTCTGAGCTGCATCTTTATTTAGCCTAATCGTTATTTTTTTGTCTAGGAAACCAGTGTGTGGCCTGAATGAAAAGCTAATGAAAGCTAATTCAGTGGCGGAAAAAGGTTTTCCTTGTTATTTACATATATTTCAGAGGTTCACAGGGCTGCCAACTTTGCTCAGCTGGCTGGTGTGACATTTTCAATTGGAGACAAGTCTGCACACGTATTTACATGTATGTAACAGATTTATTACCTTCTAAATAGTCTGTAGGGTTTGCAAACTACCCCAATGCTTTTGATGTAGCTAATTATAAGATTATAATAGAATAATATAGATTTGCCCTAAGATTTCCTGCGTGAGCCTTACAGTCAGGAAGTGTGAGCGTCACGCCAGATGCGTGAGAGTTGGTAACCCAGGGTTCAAAGCCCAGTAAATGGGCCTTAAACTGCTTTATTGTTCTTTCATTCCACAAAAACATGAGCATCAGACATTAAATGCTGCTGAAAAAGCCCCTGAGACTCAGACAGATATGTGAGGTGTGTTTTAAAGGACCACACCTAGAGGCGGCCGTAAATGACGAGGGCTCGGCCTATTAGCCGCAGCGTAACCTCCACAGTCTGTATAAATAACGCGGCACCAGACCACACCTAGAGGTGGCCGTAAATGACGAGGGCTCTGCCTATTAGCCGCAGCGTAACCTCCACAGTCTGTATAAATAACGCGGCACCAGACCACACCTAGAGGTGGCCGTAAATGACGAGGACTCGGCCTATTAGCCGCAGTGTAACCTCCACGATCCGCATAAATAACGCGGCACCAGACCACACCTAGAGGTGGCCGTAAATGACGAGGGCTCTGCCTATTAGCCGCAGCGTAACCTCCACAGTCTGTATAAATAACGCGGCACCAGACCACACCTAGAGGCGGCCGTAAATGACGAGGGCTCGGCCTATTAGCCGCAGCGTAACCTCCACAGTCGGTATAAATAACGCGGCACCAGACCACACCTAGAGGTGGCCGTAAATGACGAGGACTCGGCCTATTAGCCGCAGTGTAACCTCCACGATCCGCATAAATAACGCGGCACCAGACCACACCTAGAGGTGGCCGTAAATGACGAGGACTCGGCCTATTAGCCGCAGTGTAACCTCCACGATCTGCATAAATAACGCGGCACCAGACCACACCTAGAGGCGGTCGTAAATGACGAGGGCTCGGCCTATTAGCCGCAGCGTAACCTCCACGATCTGCATAAATAACGCGGCACCAGACCACACCTAGAGGTGGCTGTTAATGATGAGGGCTTGGCCTATTAGCCTAATATTAGTCTATTAGGCTAACACTTTGCTGGGCGTTGTGCCGGCATGGGCTGCGATGTGCCTTACACTGAAGGAAATGGTGAAGATGAGAGTTAGGGTTAGATTAGGGTTAGGGTTAGGTTTTTTAAAGGGGTTACAAACCCCCAATCCTGTGTCCCAGCGAACTGGAAACACAGTTCTGCACGGTTCTATCTGGGCAAATCCATAGAGTGCATCCTCCCGCTTACGTACCAATCCCCTTAGTTAAAGTTTTTTAATTTCCCCTTTTATTTTTTTATCTTTTTATTTTGCAGGGAACGGCGGCGGTGAAGACCTAAAGGACCCAGAGGAGTTCCAGATACCAGGCAGCAACCCGGGGGAAACGCACAAGGAGCAGCGACGACGCCCACAGGTAAGTATGAGCCCTTAAATAGACCTTTCTTTAGGTTAGGGTTAGGAAACGCACAAGGAGCAGCGACGACGCCCACAGGTAAGTATGTGCTCTTAAATAGACCTTTCTTTAGGTTAGGGTTAGGAAACGCACAAGGAGCAGCGACGACGCCCACAGGTAAGTATGTGCTCTTAAATAGACCCTTCTTTAGGTTAGGGTTAGGAAACTCACAAAGAGCAGCGACGACGCCCACAGGTAAGTATGTGCCCTTAAATAGACCTTTCTTTAGGTTAGGGTTAGGAAACTCACAAAGAGCAGCGACGACGCCCACAGGTAAGTATGTACCCTTAAATAGACCCTTCTTTAGGTTAGGGTTAGGAAACTCACAAAGAGCAGCGACGACGCCCACAGGTAAGTATGTGCCCTTAAATAGACCCTTGTTTAGGTTAGGGTTAGGAAACGCACAAGCAGCAGCGGCGACGCCCACAGGTAAGTATGTGCCCTTAAATAGACCCTTCTTTAGGTTAGGGTTAGGAAACTCACAAAGAGCAGCGACGACGCCCACAGGTAAGTATGTGCCCTTAAATAGACCTTTCTTTAGGTTAGGGTTAGGAAACGCACAAGGAGCAGCGACGACGCCCACAGGTAGGTATGAGCCCTTAAATAGACCTTTCTTTAGGTTAGGGTTAGGAAACGCACAAAGAGCAGCGACGACGCCCACAGGTAAGTATGTGCCCTTAAATAGACCCTTCTTTAGGTTAGGGTTAGGAAACGCACAAAGAGCAGCGACGACGCCCACAGGTAAGTATGTACCCTTAAATAGACCCTTCTTTAGGTTAGGGTTAGGAAACGCACAAGGAGCAGCGACGACGCCCACAGGTAAGTATGAGCCCTTAAATAGACCTTTCTTTAGGTTAGGGTTAGGAAACGCACAAGGAGCAGCGACGACGCCCACAGGTAAGTATGAGCCCTTAAATAGACCTTTCTTTAGGTTAGGGTTAGGAAACGCACAAGGAGCAGCGACGACACCCACAGGTAAGTATGTGCTCTTAAATAGACCTTTCTTTAGGTTAGGGTTAGGAAACGCACAAAGAGCAGCGACGACACCCACAGGTAAGTATGTGCTCTTAAATAGACCTTTCTTTAGGTTAGGGTTAGGAAACGCACAAGGAGCAGCGACGACACCCACAGGTAAGTATGTGCTCTTAAATAGACCTTTCTTTAGGTTAGGGTTAGGAAACGCACAAGGAGCAGCGACGACGCCCACAGGTAAGTATGAGCCCTTAAGTAGACCTTTCTTTAGCTTCTGTAATTATATTTGTCCTTTTCTTTACTTTCAGGGTTCTCGGACTGGCACCCCCAACAGATCTGACAATAGCCCCCCCTCAGATCTGACCTTCTGTGGTGATTGCCTGCGGTATCGGCATTACCCCAGGGGCCCCCAGAGGCACCTCCCAGCGCCTAAGACCCCCCCCCCCACCCAGAGTCAATCCGTTGCCATCCGGACCAAACACATTCCTAATAAAGCCAGTTTCTCCAGCACTGTGTCCCACGTCCTTCCTCCATGGAGGCTTTTTTTTACCCCTGTCGTGTCGGCAGTTTAGCAAGCAGGATGTTAGTCTGGGTGCTTTATTGTGCCAACACTTTTATTTTGCCAAGTGGAGCTTCGGATTAAGCTCCTTTTGCTACTTGAGATGAGTGTGCAGGTTAACATGGAATGATTCCCAGTGAGTGTGCGAGGCCACAACCACACCGCCCCGGGGCCCCCAGACGGCCAGGAGAGCCCCGAGCGATCATGGACCCAGCCGCCCCACAGCGGCCAGGTACCCAGGCCCCCCGCCACCGGAGGGCCGCTCGTCCGCCCAAGTAGGCAGAGGGGGGAGCCACCGGGCGCCGACCCAGGACCTGCACAGCTCCCCCCGCCCTCCAAGGCCCTATGTGACAGAGTGGTGTGACATGGATGTACAGTGGTCCCTCGTTAATCGTGGGAGTTATGTTCTAAAAATAACCCGCAATAGGTGAAATCCGCGAAGTAGGATTCTTTAGTTTTTTACAATTATTATAGATGTTTTAAGGCTGTAAAACCTCACTACACACTTTATACACTTTTCTCAGACAGGCATTAACATTTTCACACTTTTCTCTCTTGTTTAAAAACTCTCAAAGATTTTTCCGTAATTCCGCAATGGCGCCCTACAGCCGCGTAACTTATACCTTCCTTTAGCATGTCCAGAAGCCCAACTTTTTGTGCGATGGTTAGCATCCTCCTCTGCCTTTTGGGTGCTACCACAGCTGCCTTTGACGGTGTAAAACATTTCGTCGACATTGTTGGGTTAGTTAGGGAGAAAACTTACAAACATACAGTACAGCACTTCAGAGTCACGCTGCCAGCGATCGAAGATTTATGTAAATTTGACAAGCTGAACGCATTCTGTACTGTACAGGAGACGCGGCACGGAGGAGATTGATTGACAGTGGTCTACAGCCAATCAGGAGCCAGAACACAATGCGCTAATCAGGACGCAGGACACAATGCGCTGTAAAAAAAAGCATGCAAAATTGCACAAAGAAAAATCCGCGAAACTGTGAGGTGGCGAAAGGTGAACCGCGTTATAGCGAGGGACCACTGTATGTCTAAAATGCAGTTAAAATAATGGGGGGGGGGGCGGGGATGAGTGGCTAATCACCCTCCCCCTTCCCTCTGTGTGGTGCGGTGTGATGTCTTGGTGTGGAGTCTAACGTGTAATTAAAAGGGATGGGGGGTGAATAGCTGATCACCCCCCATTACCTATGTGTGGTGTAGGTGGATGCGGGCCGGGGGGGGGGGGGGGGGGCGTAGGGTGATAGGTGATAGTGCTGCAGGGCAGCAGGCATCAGGCAAGACACACCCGGACGCGCAGCACCAACACCCAGGGGGCCCCGCAGCACCCCCCGCCGCAGCGCCCCCCCACCCCAATCCGAGGAGGTGTCTGGGGCCTCATCTGCACCAGCGTCACCGACGAGCCGTTCATACACAGATACCCACATTCACCAAACACATTCACGTGCTCCCCCGTCCCAGGCCATACATGCAGACATACAGAACATGCAGACTCACCAGATACACACACAGACACTCATCTCGAGGCCCGGCAGCAGATGCCCTGGAATTGTCCAGTGGACGGCTCCAGAGGATGTTCCCCCACCCCCCAGGTCGCAGGCTAGTGGCACCCCGCCGAAGGCTGGCAGCCCCCCGCGGACGGCGCCACCCCGCACCCGGGCCCGCCAGCCAACACCCGCCGCCCCGCACCCGGGCCCGCACAGCCGGCCCCTGAAACACCCTCAGGCAGTTGGGTCTGATGTCCTGACCTACGTACTGCTTATTCAGCAGCCATTGCAGTAGCCACACTCGGGTCGGTGCCCCTGAAACACCCTCAGACGGTTGGGTCTGATATCCTGACCTACGTACTGCTAATTCAGCAGCCATTGCAGTAGCCACACTCGGGTCGATGCCCCTGAAACACCCTCAGGCGGTTTGGTCTGATGTCCTGACCCACTGCTCAGTTCAGCAGCCATTGCAGTAGCCACACTCGGGTCGATGCCCCTGAAACACCCTCAGGCGGTTGGGTCTGATGTCCTGACCCACGTACTGCTCATTCAGCAGCCATCGCAGTAGCCACACTCGGGTCGGTGCCCCTGAAACACCCTCAGGCGGTTGGGTCTGATGTCCTGACCCACTGCTCAGTTCAGCAGCCATTGCAGTAGCCACACTCGGGTCGATGCCCCTGAAACACCCTCAGGCAGTTGGGTCTGATGTCCTGACCCACTGCTCTGTTCAGCAGCCATTGCAGTAGCCACACTCGGGTCGGTGCTGCTTCTGCCCCCATTGGCCACAGAACACTGCAGCCCACTTTTCACACATTGACCTCGATCTGCCTGATCTACAGACGTGGCCCTTTGTATCCCGGGAGACGCCTGAGTCAGTATGGGTTTCATTTTGATTTTTAACCATTTTTTTATTTATTGTTAAAAAAATGCTTTGATATTTTGTATTTTATTGATATGGATTAAGGTTTCAAAGAATTATTGTTATGCAGAACATACCACAAAGCTAAACAAGAAAAAAACTTTTGAGTTTACCGACACCAAATGATTTGTGTACAACAATTACTGTTAAAAATTTAATCAGAAAGTGTAAATTTTTAACAGTAAAAAAAGTCTAGTGTGATTTTAGCACCAGTTAGTGAGAGGTGGGTGTTAAATCTTGATTCTTAGATGTGGAGTTAATATTTTTTGTATTCAATATAATTTAATAATATTTTATTTTAATATTGAATATTTTTTCCACCGGTGTAACTTTTACTTTTACACTGTGTAGTGTGGTATTTTATCTCCTGCTACTTCTGTTTACTTTACATAACACTTTGCAAGCTGGAATGAAAGACTTCAGCTCCATGCATCAGATGGGTTTGGTACCAACAGGAATAAAGAGTCAGAATCACACAGGATCTGCTGGTTAGTTTCTCTTTTCCCTCCCGCATCACATCCGGTTTGCAGGCCATACAGAGAGAGAGACGATCCTCCAGCTGAGTTTATACCCTGTGTGACAGACATGCTTCTGCTCCATTGTCATTCCTACCTTAATCTGATGTGATGGTAGATATTTATGTTACCTCCTACTGCTTGGCACCACAATTGTTATGGGAGTAAATGGTCACCACAGCTTGTACAAAACCAACCAGAGTCCAAAACCAAAGACAAACTAGTTTCTGATGGAAACCCTGCAGGTGAGTTTATACCCTGTGTGATAAACATGCTTCTGCCCCAGTATATAAGCTGCTATCTGTCTCCAATTTAATTTGCTTCCTGTCTCTGTATGAAGAGCTATTGACTGAACCTAGTTCTTGCCATGAGACAGACGCTAACATGACATTAAACTCACACACCTACCTACCTCTAATGGTGGATTCTTAATGTTTATTTACATGCTAGAGCTTAGTAACGATAACCGTTACCAAGTCATCACCATATTTTGTACAAAATCACGTCTCACTCTCACGTCTGAATGGATTGTTTTTGCTGGAATCAAATGGTCCCATTAGTCAAACCAGTGACGACGTAAGTTCTAACCCATCAGCAGGGGGGTGAAGCTGTCAGAGGGTCACGCTGGCAATGCAGCGCCCCCCAGTGCCCGCAGCTCACAGCAGATGCACACTCCTCACAGCCTGGCCTTTTTGCGCTATTAGCATTTAGCATTTTATGTGTGATACTGTGTCAGACTAGCTGTTTTTTTGTTCCTAGAGGTGATGTTTCCTGTTTCCTGTTTTGAAACACAGATAAAATGAAAGGCTTTGCTTCCCCTCTGCTGTGAGTCACAGCTCTTCTGAAACAGTCCAGAGTGACGTCATGCACAGAGTGCACAGGCTGCACTACCAGCCCTGCTGATGACGTCATGCACAGAGTGCACAGGCTGCTCTACCAGCCCTGCTGATGACGTCATGCACAGAGTGCACAGGCTGCTCTACCAGCCCTGCTGATGATGTCATGCACAGAGTGCACAGGCTGCTCTACCAGCCCTGCTGATGACGTCATGCACATACTTTTCTTGCTGCTTTCATGTTCTCACAGGCCACAATTTGCTCCTAAATCAGAAATCAAATGATTTAAAAGATCCTGCTTAGTCCCTCCCCAGCTCCATGGGACAGACTCACAGTGACTGGGCACCTTTTGTCCCCCCCTGTAAATACAGGCAGTCCCTGGGTTAAGGAGGCCTGACTTACAGACACTTGTACTTACAGACAGGCTGTTATAGAGCTCAAGAAAGCATAGTGAGGCTTCGGTGGTTTGTTGTCTTGAGGTTCAGTACCACACCATGTGTACTTACTATTATTATTACTGTATTATTATGGACTCTGTTATCATTTTTCCAGCTTATCTACACATTTGACATGATGAGCCCCGCTGGTGTGAGCGCGCACCGGCCGCTCCCGTCCCGGTTTAACCTTATAGACGCCCACGTCGGGAGCCCCGCTGGTGTGAGCGCGTACCGGCCGCTCCCGTCCCGGTTTAACCTTATAGACGCCCACGTCGGGAGCCCCGCTGGTGTGAGTGCGTACCGGCCGCTCCCGTCCCGGTTTAACCTTATAGACGCCCACGTCGCGGGCCCCGCTGGTGTGAGCGCGCACCGGCCGCTCCCGTCCCGGTTTAACCTTATAGACGCCCACGTCGCGAGCCCCGCTGGTGTGAGCGCGTACCGGCCGCTCCCGTCCCGGTTTAACCTTATAGACGCCCACGTCGTGAGCCCCGCTGGTGTGAGTGCGTACCGGCCGCTCCCGTCCCGGTTTAACCTTATAGACGCCCACGTCGTGAGCCCCGCTGGTGTGAGTGCGTACCGGCCGCTCCCGTCCCGGTTTAACCTTATAGACGCCCACGTCGTGAGCCCCGCTGGTGTGAGTGCGTACCGGCCGCTCCCGTCCCGGTTTAACCTTATAGACGCCCACGTCGTGAGCCCCGCTGGTGTGAGTGCGCACCGGCTGTAACACAGTGTTTCCTTAAGTCGGGGGACCAGAAAACAAGCTGTTTAGCAGCAGCATCAGAAGAGTTTTCTCTTCCCAAGCAAACTGCCATCGGTACCTTTCAGTCTGAGAAGCAAAGCCGAACCCACAGGGTCAGCGGCCCTGGAAATGGAAAGTGCCAACGAGCAAAGGTCCCAGCAAGCACAAAAAGTGATTTGCACATTAATAAAAATAATAATAACTAACCCAAACCTAATCCAAGCCAAAGGTGACCATAAATGACTGACCCTGACCTAGTCTGAGACCCAACACTTTGTCTGGGCTTGTTGGGCTCGGGTTGGGTTGGATTGCAGACCTCTAGAGCCGACCCCAGAAAGACCAAGGCACAGTGCAGGGGACCCCCTGAGTGGGATGGCAGTCTACACCAGAGCATGTGAGCGGAGTGGAGCGGAGCGTGAGCAAGGAGCGGAGCGGGCGAAATTTGGTCAGAGCGCGGAGCGGTTTTTTAATTAAGGCTGGAGCGGTCGCTCTGTCTCGCTCCAATTTCGCTCCGATACCGCTCACACTACGAGGCGTGCGCAAATCTTCCCAGAATTCATCTGTACAATTATCAAGATTTAGATCCGCTTTGGAATCTAAAAAGACCTTTCTCGGAAAGATGAGTGTGCTAAGCGAACACACGGAGGCCAGAGCAAAACGTGAGCAAGTTTTATATGGTTGTAGCATATCAAGTCTATAAAGTAAATAAAAGTATAAAAGCCTATAATTTGGTAATCAAATAAATTAGTTTTTCATTCAAATTAGGCCTAATAGGATCAACAGAAAATAACTGAGGAATTTAAAACGTGGATGCGCTTAGCCTGTATATTCTTTAGGCTATTAAGCCCACTGATTCCTTTATTTTTAAGCCTATTTTGTGTGGAATGCCATTGCCAAACCTGTCCATTGTTGCCTATAAGTTGTTTAAAAATAAATATTTTCTGTTCTGAGTACCGTTGCTCACATTTCTTTATGATATAAGGCATCGGTTTAAGGTGATATTTGTTAGGCATGCAGATTATTTGTCCCTCTTTTAATTTGGAGCGAGCGTGGAGCGATTTGACTGGAGCGGGAGGAAATTTTTAGTGGAGCGAGGAGCGGTGTTGAGCGGAGCGGCTTAGTGTGAATTAGAGCGGAGGAGCGGCGGAGCCAACAGCCTCGTGAGCGAGGAGTGGGAATTCTCACCGCTCCACTCCGCTCACATGCTCTGGTCTACACACACAATCACAAAATAAGGGCAAATTAGTGCTGTGGAATTGGAATAAAAATGTGTTTCACCCCATAATGGTAGAAATCAGTCTTTGTTGCACTTTTGTTGGGGCTGTTGTTACATTATTAGCATTCATGGTTTCAACGCAAGACTTGATAGACTTGTGATGATAGACACTCAGATAGACCATCACTCACATCTGCCCAGAGTCCACATGTTGCCTCCTGTCCAACAAAAAACAGACTTGAGGGACTTGAGGTTTGTCTGAAAATCTGCGCAAAATACAGATGGATGGAAGCATAAAGACCACCATGCCCTCCTGGGGGATCTATGTAGCACCATAGATGCAGATCGTGGTGGAAACGCTGCTGTTCTGACACAGCGAGCAAGATGAAGAAGGCATCCCTTGGGTATCTGAGTCCTGACTCAAAGCTCTACATGGCAGATGTTGGGGGAGCAGGACTGTGCCATGAGGCTCTGTCGCTGAAATAGCCCCCGATGGTCCTTCCACAGTGTTTTTTGACAGCTTTGAGAGGTCGGCCTCTGTTTAGCCTCTCTGAGGTTTGTCTTGACTGCCAAGGAATGTTGTTGGTCACGGGCGAAGGGAGACGATGATCAAAAAGCCATTTCAGGCCTGATTTCCTTCACTTCCTCTACTCACAGGAACCGTTTTGCTTCTCCGTCCTGGAGATGCCGCTCGCCAGGGTCTGCTGTGAAACCTTCATAAGCGCGTTCGCTGAATAACGGCTTTGGGAAAAATCTTTGAGATCTGATTAATAATCCACAGATTCCCAATGAAAAGCTGCATCACATATAACTGATCCTGATTGAGTGCGAATTTAGGTGTGTGACTTTTCTGATAAATATGAATCATTAAAAACTCTTATCATATTAATATTATAACAAAACTGATGTTTACATTTGACCCAAAACCAAATGATTTCTGAATTATTACATTTTTGATATAAAATCTAATTGTTCGGTTAATTTTTTTTCTTTATTAGAAAATTAATTTGGCCCATCTGTTCAAATTACTCTGCATTAATGATGCTTTTTGTTGGTTTTGTCTATGTGTTGTAGTGGAAAATTACCACCAAACTGTCTGATGGTTGCTAAGGAAGTTAGGCTGCAAAATAAGGTTGCTATGCTCACAGAAACGGATGTAAGAGACTGGGGAGGGGGTTTTTGACCTTACCCATGTTAAGCTAGATGAGAGACAAGTTTTATTCCATATATGGTAAATATAAGATGCTTGTGCTAGATGAAAAGCTTGTGTGAGCGTTGACTGTTAAAAAGCAGAAGTGGGTTTTCCGGTTGTGGTTGTTGAGAAGGTTGTTTGTGTGTCAGTATAAAATGAAAGCAGCTGTGTCTGCTATTTGGAGAACTTCTCAGAACTGTCTGTGAAGATTCTCCCCGAGCACAGAAAGATCTCAATAAATGAAGCTGAGCTAAATCATTGAACTCGTCTGTTCATTCCTACCTCCAAACTTCCATAACTGTCAACAGCAACATAACATTCAATTCAATTCAATTTTATTTATATAGCGCATTATCACAACATTACATTGTCTCAATGCGCTTTACATTTCTGCCTCGTAAGGACCCCCCATTGAGTAAGCCAAAGGCAACGGTGGCAAGGAAAAACTCCCTAAGAGGAAGAAACCTTGGGAGGAACCAGACCCAAAGGGGGAGCCCATCCTCCAGGGGCCGGCAGATGAGTCAAACAAACAAGATGAAATGACTAAGCTAATACAGGGGTTGAAATATATGTCTCAATGCAGCGGCCGACCGGTGCAGGCACATGGTGCTTGATGCACGATGGCAGGATTGCAGGGAAGGATGGCGAGGCATCGTGTTGAGCCAAGGGCAGGCAGGTTGGAGGGTAGTTGCCGGTGATGGAGGTAATTGTCTTGTAGGCAGCAGAGGCATAAATCCTTCAACAACATTGTGCTCCAGGGAGCACACCCCAGAAGGGGTGAGGGAGGAAGTAAGAAAAAATTGTGTATTAGTCACAGTTGAGGAAACCAGAGGCAGTGCAAGCAAACTGATCGAGTGCAATATTCGTCTAGGCTCCGGCAGATCTGGGTATAGCAGCATGAGAAAGAGGGAGAGACAGGCGGGAACACAGGCATGGGGACTCCCTGAACATCAGTACTCTAGTGTAGAGCTAGAGTGACAGCACTGACGCCTCAGTTTATCCAAAGCCAATGACACCGATCCCCACCCAGCTCATCACCTCATACTGTTAGTCTGACTGGGAGTGAGGGACTAGCTGGAACCAGAACTAGGTTTCCTATACGCTAAGCTATACAAGTGCGTTTTTAATCTAGACTTGAAAAGCGAGAGTGTGCCTGAATCCCGCACATCCGCCGGGAGACCATTCCACAGCTGCGGAGCTCTGTAGGAGAATGCTCTGCAGCCTGCCGTAGCCCTGTCTACTTTAGGAACTAATAGATATCCTGCTCCTTGTGAACGAAGCAGGCGAGAAGGGTTGTAAGGGACCAGAAGATCATTGAGATATTGTGGTGCAAGGCCATTCAGAGTTTTGTAGGTCAATAGCAATAATTTGTAATCAATCCTAAACTTGACCGGTAGCCAGTGCAGGGAAGACAGGATAGGGCTAATGTGATCAAATTTTTTAGTTTTTGTGAGAACTCTGGCAGCTGCATTTTGTACTAACTGAAGTTTATGTAGGGATCCAGATGGACAACCCGAAAGGAGGGCATTGCAGTAGTCCAATCTAGAAGTTATAAAGGCATGTATTAGTTTTTCTGCATCTTGAAAGGAAAGCAACTTCCGAAGCTTGGCTATGTTCCGTAGATGGTAAAATGCCGTACTGGTAATGCTACTTATGTGAGCACTGAAGCAGAGGTCGGAGTCTACCAGGACACCAAGATTTCTGACCACTGTTTTAAATTGAGTAGGGAGGCCGCTAGGGTTGGGGTTTACAAACTTATTGCGGGCCTCCTTAGGACCGATTAAAAGAACCTCAGTTTTTTCAGTATTTAACATGAGGAAATTCCTTGCCATCCAACAACGGATGTCTAGCAGACAGTCGGCTAAAGAAGAGAGCTGGGATGCGTCACTAGGTTTGACAGATAGATACAATTGTGTATCATCAGCATAACAATGAAAATTAACACTGTAATTTCTAATTATGTTACCAAGCGGTAGCATATATAGATTGAACAGTAGTGGGCTCAACACTGATCCCTGCGGGACACCATATCTTACTTTAGTGGCTATGGATGACTCATTGTTTACATGGACAAACTGGTAACGATCAGTTAAATACGAACGAAACCACAGTAGTGCTGTCCCTTTAATGCCAATCAATGTTTCCAACCGGTCCAAAAGAATATTATGGTCTACAGTATCGAATGCTGCAGTTAGATCCAGTAAGAATAATAGCGATATACAGCCACGGTCGGAAGCCATAAGCAAGTCGTTTATCACTTTGACTAAGGCCGTTTCTGTGCTATGATTGGGTCTGAAACCAGACTGATATAGCTCGTTAGCATTATTATCTTGGAGAAAGGAAGACAGCTGGTGAGCAACAACTTTCTCTAGAATTTTAGAAATGAAGGGAAGATTTGAGATGGTTCTATAGTTTCCTAAGTCACTAGGTTCAAGATTTGGTTTCTTTAAGATAGGTCTAATAATCCAAGACTAAGAGATGAGTTTAACAAATTTAACAATGTAGTGCTAATCAGTGGTGCAATTTCCTTAAGTAGATTGGTGGGTATTGGGTCAACAAGGCTAGTAGTGGGTTTGCAAGAGGAAATTAACTGAAGGAGTTCTGTCTGCACTACAGGAGTGAAACATTCAAAGGTGTTATCATTAGTACTAATAACACTAGCGCTAGCAGAGGATTGGTGATTGTGTGCAACCGTGGGCGTGCTCGTGATGGTATGTCTAATCGTGGTTATTTTATTATTAAAAAATGCAATAAAGGCATCACTACCAAGAGCTTCTGGGACTTGTGAGTTTAACATTAACATGATTATAATGTAATTTAGAATTGTGGCAAAAATATCATAATGGCATCCCATGCCTACGTTAAAACATGTAAAATGCTAATAACAATATAGCTTAAAAAGTGTGGTGTCCATACATAGTGTTGGTAATTTTTTTTTTAATTGACATTACGGGGGTAAAGACATGGGAACCATTCGAAACTGGAAATAAACGTGGGAACTGCAAGGGAACAATGATTAACATTAATGGGCAAATCGAGACGGCTTGCTTTCCTCAGTCACTGCCCCAATCCCCCCCCCCCATCTCGATTTGGTCGAGTGTAATGACTGTGGCGGCTCTTGGACCTTATTACCAAACAATCCCTGGGTCTAAGAGGATAATGTGTTACAGTAGCTGATATCTCAGCCTGGACCAGCGCGGCGATGGGAAGCTTGTGCTTCGTACTCCGACAGTAACGTTAGGCAATATCCGGTAAAACCCTTAGCGGGATGGAAAAAGGATTGATTCAAAGTACATGTATAAAAGTTTATTCTCAGGGGAAGTTTGGTCTTTAAAGCTTCCGCATTTAAAAAAAACTAATTCAAAGAAAAGGGGAAAGGAAAATCATACATGTCACTACAATTTTCCATAATCTATTAAGATAACTGATTTGCGAGACAGATTTGTAGAGGTGATGGATTTGGTTCTTAAGCCATTTTAAGGTAAATCCCTAATGTCAGAGCAATCTGAAGTCAAGCAATACATCTCCGCACCCCGGAATAGATCTACACGTGAACTTTTTGCTTCCCTGCGCAGGTGGGAATTGCTTTACTTCTTGTACCTTTTGGTTTCAGCACACAATCTGTAACCCCTGTGCACATGGGAGACAAGCTAAGAGAAATGATTCACGATACAATCTTCTTATCTGTTAGATCAAATAAACGATCCAGCCGCCATTTTAAACGACTGGCGAGCGGCATGCTTACATCCGTCTCCCTAAATGTTAGATAAATGTTTGGTTTGTAAAAGGAAATATCTGATTCTGAGTGGGTGTTTCTGGGCATATAAATCCACATCCCATAAAAGATACCCTCCTTTATTCCCCCCCCTCCCCCCCAGGCTCGCTTTTATCGTCCACCTTGCCAGAAATCTACACGGGGAAACTTTTCTGCTTTTTCAGTCTCTCTCTCTCTATTTTTCCCCCCTTCATTTTGTCCGGGATGTGAGGAGTTGCCAGGGCAGACTGAGGAGTGAGACAATTTTGATCTCCTTGTTGTGAATGTGGAGAGCTGGTGGGGAGGGGTTGGGGGGGTGCAGGGGGGGGGCACTCATCTGCTGCCAGCCAAGTTCCCCTTTCTCCTCTCGGACCCAGGCTCCCAAGTCATGGATCACGGACCCGGAGAAGAAGCTAATAGCCTTTCTAGCAGAGCCGTGCTAAAGTCTCCCTGCGCTAAAATCATTCTCCTGGGAATCAATGGGCTCATTCTTCTGCTGGCTGCCGTTTGGTCCACGGTTCTACACTCCCTGTGAAACAGCAGACAGTCATGGGGAAACATAAAACATAATACTGGTGTGACCAACTTGTCACTGACTCTTCGGGGGACGTGTGCAGATATTGCTGATGAAAGAAGAATCAGTGGGAGATTAAGGGGTGACAGCCTCCGCATCCAGACCGGATCTCCCGCGGGGGGGTCATTCAGATGCTGCGCGGAGCGAGGCTAAAATCCTACGGCGCCCCATTGAATCCACGTCCATTTCCGCTTTGACAGCTTCCGCGTTTGATACTTCCTGTCTGTAAATGAAAGTGAAAGCGATTTAAAACTGGAGTCGCCATTTTGTCAAGAAACACGAATAAGATTCTGGAAAAATAAAAAGATATTCTTATTGCCAGGTAAGATTATACTCCACAGATTAAACCAATAGTAAAACATACATGTTTAACTTACTTAAATATTGGGATTTAATAGTTCTCAACATAATTAGTCGTTAAGTATATCGCAGTGCATTACAGTAAGTAACTGTCACTGTGTCACAAACTATTTTGAGTTTTCAAATGTAAAGCGAATTAGCAACAATTATAATATTTAATTATTTACGCTCAATTCTGATTTCGCCTAACATACAGTGTCGCTTAAATATGTACATGGGGCTAGATTATAATACTTCGAAGAGCTTGTTTTAAGATGTTAAGTACCGGACGGATTAGGATGATGCGTCGTTTAGCATAGAACCGTCTGCTAAATAAATTATTTAAAATGGAATGAAATTGTATAGATAAATGTGTTTACAGGGTGTCTATGCAGTACGGGAAAGTATGGAGTTTGATTTTGGTGTTTTCCAGGTGTGGATAAATACAGTCGTGTGAAAAAATTAGGACACCCCATGAAATATTTTATTTTTCCTTAATAAATATCAAAATATCAATATTAAATCTTTCAAATTATATCTATAGATAAAGGTGATGTAATTGCATCACCTATGCAAAAACAAGAAACAAAATCACTTATATAAGTAAGGAAATTAACTAGGAAATGTTAGGACACCCTGTGCCCTAATAGCTAGTATTTCCCCCTTTGGCTGAAATAACCTCAGTGACACGTTTCCTATAACCATCTATCAGTCTCTGATATTGACTGCCAGAAAGGCTTCCCCACTCTCCAGTGCAGAATTCCTTAAGCTGTGTGATGTTTGAAGGGTGTCATGCATGCGCTTCTGTTTCAAATCACCCCACAGCATCTCAATAGGATTCAGATCCGGGCTTTGACTTGACCATTCTCGAACTCTCCATATCTTTCTTGTATGCCATTCCTATTGGATTCTATGACGGTGAGCTGGCCAGGTCCTGCTGCAGCAAAGCAGCCCCAAATCATGACATTTCCACCCCCAAGCTTCACAGCTGGTATGAGGTTCTTTTGCTCAAAAGCATTTATTCCAATGTTTTATGCCAAACATGTCCTCTGTTACTGCGCCCAAATAATTCCATTTCAGATTCATCTGTCCAAAGCACATTGTTCCTAAAGTCCCAGTCTTTGTCTAGGTGGGTCTCTGGCAAACTTCAGTGTTGCTCAGATGTTTTTTGACAGCAAGGGTTTCCTCCTTGCACAGCTCCCATGTAAATCAAACTTGTGCGTCTCTTTCTGATGGTAGATGCATGTACCTTGACATCGACTGTGGCAGGAGCTTCCTGTATGACCTGTGATGACCTTTTAGGATTTTTGGAGATGTCTTTCAGCATCTTGCGGTCGGCTCTCCGGCTGAACTTGGTAGGACAGCCTGTCCTGACCATGCTGGCAGTTGTTTTAAATGTGAATTATTGTGTAAATTATTTTCTGGACAGTGGAACGGCTGATTCCAAACTCTCTTGAGATCTTTTTATATCCTTCCCAGACTCATATGCATCAACAATCTTCTTTCTGAAGGCCTCAGAGAGCTCTTTGGATCTCACCATGGTGATACCACTCTTTTTGACAATCAAAAGCAAACCAAACTAAATGTCTGTGGTTTAAATAAGACAGACTCCCCCAAAAAGCTCTGTAACGATGATCTAATCATCTTCACCTGATATGGTGCCACCTGAATCTAATTCTAGGCATTTTAAATAGTGATAAATGTGAGAATGTCCTAACTCTTTCCTCAGTGGAAATTAGCATCTTAGTCAATATCTTCGTAAATAAGTAAATTTGTTTCTTGTTTTTGCATAGGTGAAGTAATTACATGACCTTTATCTACAGATATAACTTGAAAAAAGATTTCATACTGATATGTTGATATTTCTTAAAAATAACTAAATATTTAATGGTGTCCTAATTTTTTCACAACTGTATATTTTATATATATATATATATATATATATTTTTTTATTTTTTTATTTTTTTTTATTTCAAAACAACAAATTGGCCTATAATGTATTAAAAAAAAATCTGAATTTCCGTATCAATGTTTTTGATTAAATTATCACCATGATGCCCCGACCCCCTCAATATGGAGTTTTAAAATGTATAAGGGAGTATATATAACATATGAGAGTATATATAACATATAATGGAGTACAGTGGTACCTCGGTTCTCGAACTCACAAGAACTCGAATTTCTTGAAAGTCTTGACCTAGATTTCGATCTGAATATCATAAGTCGAACCGTGAAGGAAATGAGTCATACTACAATGTAATTCTTACTTGAATGCCTTCTTCACAGACTGGACGATTAACCAAATAAAGCAGCACAACATTACAGTAACAATAAATAAACCACTAACTTACGTGTACTATTAGAGCATTTATGTCATTTATTTAAACTTTATTTTACCAGGTAAATTAACTAAAAACCAGTTCTCACTGCTTTACGTGATATTCGGGAGAAATAGATTATGCATCGGAACTGCCTGGGATACAAACGTCATGCATGTAACTAAACTCTTCAGCCAATAAGGTGAGAGGTTGCAATGCATCTAACCGTAATGCATTGCGTCAGGATCAGAATGCGTTGCTTTAAGCCAGTAAGCAAGTCGAATGCACCCAATGATCGGACTGGGGAAACAAACTGAAACGCAGACTTAATACAGAGGACTAATGACAACCAGAAACAGCTGATCACATGGGGATCCCACACGAGGTTAACGAGGGGGCGTGACACACGGAAGGAGCGGACGATCGGGGCAGGACAGGGGTAATGTTGGGATAAGATTTGGAAGCCATTAAGAAAAAAATGCTCTTCTTGTTTTATCCTGTACATTTTGTGTTTAAATGCTTAAAAAGACATATTTAGGTGTAATTTTGGGGGGACGGGAACCAATTAATTGGTTTTCCATTATTTCTTATGGGAAAAATTAAATCAGAACTCGAACTTTTCAGGATTCGATCCGGAGCCTGGAACGGATTAAGTTCGAGAACTGAGGTACCACTGTATGTATAATATATAAGGCAGTATGTATACAGTAATATATAAGGGAGTATGTATAATATATAAGGGAGTATGTATACAGTAATATACAGTATAAGGGAGTATGTATAATATATAAGGGAGTATGTATACAGTAATATATAAGGGAGTATGTATACAGTAATATATAAGGGAGTATGCAGTAATATATAAGGGAGTATGTATAATATATAAGGGAGTATATTTAATCCAGTTGCGCTGACATTTATTGGTTACTTACAGTTCACAGGGCTCTCAGGTCTCACGCATTGATCATGAGACACACGCATTTCAACCAGTTCACACGCCACACCTTGTGTTTCTCACTCTGAGAAGTAACCAGCCTTAAGGAATGAACCCCCACCAAGGTGTCCCGTTATATAGGATTAATGGACGAGGTGCAAGCATACAGAGTGGAGTTTTCTGCCAAGTTCATAGCTGTTCCGAGTTATACAGAGTTAATAGCCACCTACCAGCCAATCAGAAAATAGCATTTGTTGTTTCCGGTTAAATTCCAAAATAAGTTACACGTACAAGCACATTATTACAGACAAGGAGGCATTGTGGTTGCGTGGTTCGACCAAACACCAGTAAAAATTAAATTTGGCAATATAATAACAATGTGTAAAATTGTACTTTATTGTAGTGCAGTCTGAATTATTGGAGTAGTCACATTTGCATTGTGTGAAATAATACTTATTTAATATAATAATGACTAATGAGAACTAATTACAACACTATTACGAAATACAATTTAAATATTATACGTAGGAAGTATCTATTAACCCTTCATGTTCACAGAAGCCCCAGCAGGAATCATCTGGTCTGGATCGGCACTAAAATGGTAAAGAAGAGAGGAAAAAGAAGAGCTGCTTCTGAAATGTGCCCCCCTGTGGGGTGTAACAGTAAGAGCACTGAGAGGTAACAATGTTACAGCCACTAGCATGCATGTCTCTCTGGGTCTATAGTCAGGCCATAACATAAAGTAAACTGGGCTCCTAGCTAGGGCTGGCTGAGTGGGCAGCACTGTAATATGTGTAGCTTAATAAAAAGACCTCGCCATCTTCTTTCTGCGCCTTATTCTCCCACAATCAGCCAGTTATTTTATACTAGAGGCGAGCAAGAGATCATCCCTCCTGTCCAAAATAGCCACATAACAAAACTAAACAAACAAACATATAAATATATAAACAGGTAAAAAGTAACACCAGTCAAGTGTAATTATGGAGGTTTTTAACAGTGATACTAAACCTTTCATATAGGAATCTAATTTTTAGGTGAGAATTTATTTCATGTAAAAGCTGACTGTAAATTAGTCTGTTTACGTCAAGAGCTTCCCAGCATATCAAAGTACATGAAGGCAGAGCAGAAGCTAAACAGCAGTGTGATGCCGTCCCCATTGTATGAATTATATTTATACCATGAGGGTTTGTTTCCTCTCGCTGCCCACAGTGTCCTGATGGAGAGAGCAGACTCCCCTGTACCCAGCTGTGTTTCCCTGAAGAGTGACGCGTCAATGGGAAAGGCACTCAACTTCAGAGAGGGACCTTTTCCTACAGATCAAAGGTAAATGTGCATTTAAACAAACACTGTTTAAAACACCCAGACTCTCAGTCAAACGGCACAGAGACGCATACAAGCTATTAGAGAAAAACACTTATAATAAATGCATCAATTTTTACCTTTAACAAACTCCATCACCTTTGAGAATTTAGACAAAAGTTTTATTTGTATTCTATATAAATAACATTTGAGGTAAATGGAGGAGGATTACTGTAAAACCAGACTTCCTGCGAGCCGGAATTGTAAGTTATTAAATTGCAAAGTGGATTTTACATTTCAGTCATCAGCACAGAGGAGGAAAAAAGGTCTCCCTATTCCCTGCTGCATGCCCATTACAGAATGACTCGACAACAGACTGTCAACTTGTGACACGGATACGTCTATTTTGATAGTAAATAAATACATTTTCATGGACTCATTACGTCATGCTTAGACTGAGGCTTCATATTTATCATGTTTAATGGACCCGTGCCGCTTAATAATAGACTTATTAGACTTTCTAGTTTAAGAAGTACCCAATACACAAAGAAAAAAACCTGAAAATACAATATTGTTCAATAAATACATTTAAATAAAAATGTAAACATCGTTACAAATGGGACGTTGCGGCTGGCTGTGGGGGCTGCACATGGACAGCAGGCATTGTGGTGTCTAAGGGCAGCAGGCAGGAAGGATCCCCAGTAGAGCTTCTTAGCTCTCGGTGGGGGAATGAGCCGGTGGCTGAAGGTGCTCCAAGACAGCGCCCCCTGGAGCCTCGGCTGGGTTATGGACCGGGGCAGTGGGGCCAGTGCCTGGGGGTTTCGGACTACCAGTAGCTGTGAGTCACAACATTTATAGTGCAAGCCATGAAATGCGCCCCCCTGTGGCGTGTAAGAGAAAGAGCCTGAGAGGTAACAGTGTTACAGCCACTAGCATGCATGTCTCTCTGGGTCTATAGTCAGGCCATAAAATAAAAGTAAAAGTTATTTTAGGCTAGAGGCGAGCGACATAAAACTAAACAGACATACAAATAAATATATAAACAGGTAAAAAGCCTCATCAGTCAAGTCTAGTTATGGAGGTTTTTAACAGTGATACTAAACCTTTCATATAGGAATCTAATTTTTAGGTGAGAATTTATTTCACATTATTACTGACTGTAAACTAGTCTGTTTACATCAAGAGCTTCACAGCATATCAAAGTACATGAAGGCAGAGCAGAAGCTAAACAGCAGTGTGATGCCGTCCCCATTGTATGAATTATATTTATACCATGAGGGTTTGTTTCCTCTCGCTGCCCACAGTGTCCTGATGGAGAGAGCAGACTCCCCTGTACCCAGCTGTGTTTCCCTGAAGAGTGACGCGTCAATGGGAAAGGCAGTCAACTTCAGAGAGGGACCTTTTCCTACAGATCAAAGGTAAATGTGCATTTAAACAAACACTGTTTAAAACACCCAGACTCTCAGTCAAACGGCACAGAGATGCATACAAGCTATTAGAGAAAAACACTTATAATAAATGCATCAATTTTTACCTTTAACAAACTCCATCACCTTTGAGAATTTAGACAAAAGTTTTATTTGTATTCTATATAAATAACATTTGAGGTAAATGGAGGAGGATTACTGTAAAACCAGACTTCCTGCGAGCCGGAATTGTAAGTTATTAAATTGCAAAGTGGATTTTACATTTCAGTCATCAGCACAGAGGAGGAAAAAAGGTCTCCCAGTTCCCTGCTGCATGCCCATTACAGAATGACTCGACAACAGACTGTCAACTTGTGACACGGATACGTCTATTTTGATAGTAAATAAATACATTTTCATGGACTCATTACGTGGGCGGCATGGTGGTGCAGTGGTTAGCACTGTCGCCTCGCACCTCTGGGACCTGGGTTTGAGTCTCCGCCTGGGTCACATGTGTGTGGAGTTTGCATGTTCTCCCCGTGTTGTCGTGGGGTTTCCTCCGGGTACTCCGGTTTCCCCCCACGGTCCAAAGACATGCTGAGGCTAATTGGCATTGCTAAATTGCCCTTAGGTGTGCATGTGTGAGTGGCTGGTGTGTGAGTGTGCTCTGCGATGGGCTGGCCCCCCGTCCAGGGTTGTTCCCTGCCTCGTGCCCGTTGCTTCCGGGATAGGCTCCGGACCCCCCGCGACCCATTAGGATAAGCGGGTTGGACAATGGATGGATGGATGGACTCATTACGTCATGCTTAGACTGAGGCTTCATATTTATCATGTTTAATGGACCCGTGCCGCTTAATAATAAACTAGAATCATCAGACAAAAAAGAGAAAGACTATTAGTATTAGTAAAATAAGTAAACATTTTTAGAAGTAAACAAAATTTATATAGGTAATTAAGTTTAAGAAGTACCCACAACAGACTGTCAACTTGTGACACGGATACGTCTATTTTGATAGTAAATAAATACATTTTCATGGACTCATTACGTCATGCTTAGACTGAGGCTTCATATTTATCATGTTTAATGGACCCGTGCCGCTTAATAATAAACTAGAATCATCAGACAAAAAAGAGAAAGACTATTAGTATTAGTAAAATAAGTAAACATTTTTAGAAGTAAACAAAATTTATATAGGTAATTAAGTTTAAGAAGTACCCAATACACAAAGAAAAAAACCTGAAAATACAATATTGTTCAATAAATACATTTAAATAAAAATGTAAACATCGTTACAAATGGGACGTTGCGGCTGGCTGTGGGGGCTGCACATGGACAGCAGGCATTGTGGTGTCTAAGGGCAGCAGGCAGGAAGGATCCCCAGTAGAGCTTCTTAGCTCTCGGTGGGGGAATGAGCCGGTGGCTGAAGGTGCTCCAAGACAGCGCCCCCTGGAGCCTCGGCTGGGTTATGGACCGGGGCAGTGGGGCCAGTGCCTGGGGGTTTCGGACTACCAGTAGCTGTGAGTCACAACATTTATAGTGCAAGCCATGAAATGCGCCCCCCTGTGGCGTGTAAGAGAAAGAGCCTGAGAGGTAACAGTGTTACAGCCACTAGCATGCATGTCTCTCTGGGTCTATAGTCAGGCCATAAAATAAAAGTAAAAGTTATTTTAGGCTAGAGGTGAGCGACATAAAACTAAACAGACATACAAATAAATATATAAACAGGTAAAAAGCCTCATCAGTCAAGTCTAGTTATGGAGGTGCATTTTGAATTTCAGCACAGAGCTTGAAAAAAGCAGTTTTCCCTGTTCCCTGCTGCATATCCATTAAAGATTGACTTGACAATAGATTGTCGTCTTGTGAGACAAACACTTCTATTTTGATAATATATAAATGCATTATCATGGACTCATTACATCATGCTCACACTAAGGCTTCAGTTTAACATGTTTAATAGAATTGTGCCGCTTAATAATGAACCAGGATCATCAGACATAAAATACTAATACTTTCTTTGCCAAAGTTGATACCTAAATATTTGCTGATTCAGATCATAATAAATGTGACACTGCAGTGGTTCTCATCCCCTGAGTATAAAATAAGATGATTTGTTGATCCCAGGGACAAATTCTCCTTTTCCTACAGATCAAAGATAAATGTCCATTTAAACAAACACTGTTTAAAACACTCAGACTCTCAGTCAAATGGCACAGAGGCACAGACAAGCTATGAAGAAAAATCATATATATGTTGAATGCACCAAGTTTTACCTTTAAGAAATTCCAACAAAAGTTTTGTCTATTCTATATAAACAACATTTGATGTTATTTACATAAAATACAGACAGAACTAAAGATAGCGCCCCCTGGAGCCTTGGCTGAGTTATGGACTGGGCTAATGGGGTAAATTAAGCATGAGGGCCCCTGCATATAGAGCCCATGCTGACCACGTGGCCCCTGGGGCCCTTTCCACATACAGTGAGCATTAAGTCCCTGGGCCCCCAGCATATAGAGTGCAAGCCGGCCGCCTGGGGCACTTGGTATATGCTGGCCGCCTGGGGCACTTGGTATATTCCGGCCGCCTGGGGCACTTGGTATGTGCCGGCCGCCTGGGGCACTTGGTATATTCCGGCCGCCTGGGGCACTTGGTATGTGCCGGTCGCCTGGGGCAATTGGTATGTGCCGGCCGCCTGGGGCACTTGGTATGTGCCGGCCGCCTGGGGCACTTGGTATATTCCGGCCGCCTGGGGCACTTGGTATGTGCCGGCCGCCTGGGGCACTTGGTATGTGCCGGCCGCCTGGGGCACTTGGTATGTGCCGGCCGCCTGGGGCACTTATTACATGCCGGGCACTTGGTATATCTCTGACCTGGAGGCAGCCATCGAGCTCCTAAAGCGCGCAGCTCCACCAGGCCCTGTCAGCTCTCAGGCTGCCTGGCCTGCATGCGCAGCCGGGCCAGTTATGCAGCTGCAGATAAGAGGTTAGGTGTGTTCCTCTGCCAGACTCTGCCCCGCCAGGCCCTGTCAGCTCTCAGGCTGTCTGCCCTGCATGTGCAGCTGGGCCAGTTATGCGGCAGAGAAGAGGTCAGGTGTGTTCACAAGAAGAAAAGAAAGAAAAAGAAAGAAAGCGTCTCTACTTTCTGCGGAGGCTGAGGAAAGCCCATCTGCCACCACCCATCCTCACCACTTTCTACAAGGGGACGATCGAGAGCATCCTGAGCAGCTGTATCACTGTCTGCTATGGGAATTGCACTGTGACACACTGCAAGACCCTACAACGGATAGTGAGAACGGCTGAGATCATCGGGGTCTCTCTTCCCTCCATAACCAACATTCATCAAACACGCTGCATCCGCAAAGCCACCAGCATCGTGGATGACCCCACACACCCCTCACACACACTCTCCAGCATTGTGGCAGGAAAGATCCCCAGTAGAGCTTCTTAACTCACAGTGGGGGAATGAGCCTGTGGCTGAAGGTGCTCCAAGATAGCGTCCTCGGCATGGACAGCGGGGCAAGATTAACATCAGGCTCACTGACCCCCGTCCTCCATACGCTGACTGGCATGTTACAGTAACATCAGGCTCACTGGCCCCCGTCCTCCACTCGCCGACTGGCGCGTTACAGTAACATCAGGCTGACTGGCCCCCGTCCTCCACACGCCGACTGGCGCGTTACAGTAACATCAGGCTGACTGGCCCCCGTCCTCCACACGCCGACTGGCACGTTACAGTAACATCAGGCTCATTGGCCCCCGTCCTCCATACGCCGACTGGCACGTTACAGTAACATCAGGCTCACTGGCCCCCGTCCTCCATACGCTGACTGTCGTGTTACTGTAACATCAGGCCAGTCAGCCGCCAGGCCCTGTCAGCTCTCAGGCTGTCTGCCCTGCATGTGCAGCTGGGCCAGAGAGGCAGCATCCACCAGCCAGCACACGGACCGGAGCATCTTCAGAGAAGCAGCATCCACTGGCCAGCACACGGACATTAACGAACATGCTGAGTCAGTGATGGGATACATTGACAAATGCACTGCAGATGTTCTGTTACCAAAACTGTCACTACACACCCAACCAGAAGCCATGGTTTACAGCAGAAGTGCATAGACTTCAGAAAACACAGAATGCTGCTTTCAGAGCAAAAGACGCTGTGGTTCTCAGAACAGCAAGAATTAACCTCTCCTGGGGCATCAAGCTGGCAAAAAAGGAATATGTGAAGAAAATCAAGACGCTTCACCTGTGCGAGAGACACACGACGCATGTGGCAGAGTATCCAAGCCATCACTGATTTCAGGACCCCGCCACGTGTGTGTGAAGCTGACGCCGCTCTTCCAGATGCATTCAACCACTTCTACACCAGGTTCGAGGCCCAGAACACCAAGCCAGCGTGGAAGACCACATCCCCGCCAGACCACTGAGTGCTGTTCCTGTCTGCACCCAGCATAAGTATGACCCTTGCTAGAGACAACCCACAGAAAGCTACTGGACCCAACAACATACCCGGACGGGTGCTCAGAGCCTGCGCTGACCAGCTAGCCAACGTGCTTGTGGACGTCTTCAGCACCTCCCTGAGGCATGCTGTCGTCCCGCAGTGCTTCAAGGCCACCATCATCAGACCTGTTCCAAAGAAGGCCACCGTCTCCGAGCTCAACGACTACCACCACCATCAGACCTGTTCCGAAGAAGGCCACCGTCTCCGAGCTCAACGACTACCACCACCATCAGACCTGTTCCGAAGAAGGCCACCGTCTCCGAGCTCAACGACTACCACCACCATCAGACCTGTTCCGAAGAAGGCCACCGTCTCCGAGCTCAACGACTACCACCACCATCAGACCTGTTCCGAAGAATGCCACCGTCTCCGAGCTCAACGACTACCACCACCATCAGACCTGTTCCGAAGAAGGCCACCGTCTCCGAGCTCAACGACTACCACCACCATCAGACCTGTTCCGAAGAAGGCCACCGTCTCCGAGCTCAACGACTACCACCACCATCAGACCAGCTCCGAAGAAGGCCACCGTCTCCGAGCTCAACGACTACCACCACCATCAGACCTGTTCCGAAGAAGGCCACCGTCTCCGAGCTCAACGACTACCACCACCATCAGACCTGTTCCGAAGAAGGCCACCGTCTCCGAGCTCAACGACTACCACCACCATCAGACCTGTTCCGAAGAAGGCCACCGTCTCCGAGCTCAACGACTACCACCACCATCAGACCTGTTCCGAAGAAGGCCACCGTCTCCGAGCTCAACGACTACCACCACCATCAGACCTGTTCCGAAGAATGCCACCGTCTCCGAGCTCAAAGACTACCGCCCAGTAGTGAACACCGAAACACCCACGTGAGGATGCTGTTCATCGACTTCAGCTCAACATTCAACACTATCATCCCTCAGCAGCTGATCGCCAAGCTGGACCTGCTCGGACTGAACACCTCCACCTGCAGCTGGATTCTGGACTTCCTCACTGGAAGGCCCCAGACAGTCCAGATCAGCAACATTAGCTCCAACACCATCACGCTAAACACAGGTGCCCCCCAGGGATGTGTGCTGAGCCCACTCCTCTTCATGCTGCTGACACACAACTGCACCTCCAACATCATTAAGTTTGTGGACGACAGATTATTATCTTTGCACCAGACTGCCGCTCACCCAGCACACACACTCCCCTCAGGCAGGAGGTTGAGGAGCATTAAGTGTAAAACCACCAGACTGAGAAACAGCTTCATTCCGGTAGCTGTATGACTTCTGAACGACTAATGGACAAGCACTTCACTTTAAGATGAATCACTGACACTATTGATATCGTCACTTTACAAGTGCTAGCTAGCTAGCCTTCATTTGCTGCTATATTATAATTGCTGCTAAATTTATAATCATAATTATATTCTCTGCCATACTTGATATTTAAGTTGGTGCACTTTTTTTTAGTTCCATAGTTTTACTTCTTTTACATTTTCGTATTTCTTTTACTTTATCTTATTTACTTCACTATTTTAAAAAAAAAAAAATTATTTAACCTTTATTTAACCAGGTTTGTCCCATTGAGATCACAGATCTCTTTTTCAAGGGAGACCTGGCCAAGGTAGCAGCAACACAGTGTTAGTGCAGAGTCTTACATAATATTACAAAAACATAATCAGAATATACATTTACATACAGACAACCTAGTCTCCAGAGTCTTTAGAAGAGTTTTAAATTCCTTCATGGGTATTAAGTTGTGCAGACGGAGTTCAGCTTGAAGTCTGTTCCATGTGTAAGGTGCTGAAAACCTGAAGGCTTTCTTTCCCTGTTCAGTTCTTACTTTAGGAACAACCAGATTTAGAAAGTCCATCGAGCGAAGATTATGACGTCCTTGCTTCCAGATCAGGAGTGAGGATAAGTAGGAAGGAAATTTACCCAGAATGGCTTTATAAATTAACATATGCCAGTGAGTGAGGCGACGAGCTTGTAATGAAGACCAATTTACTTTGGCATAAAGCACACAGTGATGAGTTAGAGAACCGCGGTTTGAAATAAACCTCAGTGCTCCATGATACACACTATCTAACATGCGTAGATAGTGAGCAGATGCATGCATGTACAGTACATCACCATAGTCAATGATAGGTAAAAATGCTGATTCAACTAGTTTTAATTTTACATAGAAAGAAAAGCACGATTTGTGTCTATAATAGAATCCTAAAAGGGATTTCAGCTTTTTTGTTATATGTTTAATATGTTCCTTACAAGACAGATGGTCGTCAATTAAAAGTCCTAGGTATTTGAAATTTGACACCAATTGTATTTGGTGACCATCTTTTGTTAAAATTTTTCCGGCTAATGTTAATCTATCTATTTTTGAGGTGGTGAAGAACATTTGTTTTGTTTTGTCTGCATTTAAACTGAGTTTTAAATGACAAAGTTGTTCATTATTGTTTATTATGTTTCATTGTTCAATTGGGTTAACCGGGACGGTGTGTACACAATTTCGTTCCACCTCATGCTAATGTGGTGCGAATGACAATAAACTTCCTTGACCTTGACCTTTTGCACTTCTGGGGGGTATTCCAGAAAGCAGGTTATGTGACATACCCGGGTAAGTTTAAGGGTAAGTTAGTGGATAACCTCATCTTTCGGTTCCAAAAACGGAGGTTAACTTTCTGGGTATGTACGTAACCATAGCAGCTTACTGTCTGAAGATAACCTGCTACTGAGCAGGTTATGTTCCAGGGTCAGTTTGTTGCAGAAGGTTACTGAGCATGGCGTGCCCTTTTGATGACGATCCTGTGGACATGGAGGCACAAATTATACAAGGTTTTTTTCGCCGGGAGAGAGTTATAAGACCGCGTATTGATATCTTTTCATTTCCTAATGATTATTTGAAAAAGCGTTATCGGTTTTCAAAAGAATCGTTAATTTACTTAACATCTCTTGAAACCGCATATTGCAAATGTCACAAACCCAAACCGCGGGTCTGCGCTTAGCACAGAAAACATTCTGTACATAGCACTTCGGTTTTTTGCGTCAGGGCATTTTTTGTACAATATGGGCGACGCAGAGCATGTGGGAAAGGCAACTGTGTGTAGAGCCGTTCACACAGTATGTCTGGTACTTAACGCTTCTTACACACGTTTGTACAGTTCCCTGTCCATAAAGCTCTGCGTGTTACTAAAGAGGAATTCCACAGAGTGGTAGGTTTGTCCTTTGTAGTAAAATCTATGATGCATATTTAATATGTAGTCATACTATTTAACATCTATACATGTACATCTATACATGTATTCATCCTGCACACACACACACACTTGATACTTCCATATATGACTTTCTATTTCAGGGTTTCCAAATGTAATTTGGAATACATGTAATACATGTACAGTATAGTGACAATAAAAGGCATTCATTCATTCATTCATTCATTCATAATTGGGTGCATTGATGGCACCTACATTCCTATTAAAGCTCCTTCAATAAATGAGGGAGACTATGTTAATAGGAAATCTATTCATAGTATCAATGTGCAGGTAACTTGATTTTGTATCCTTAATTTTTTGCCTTGTTAAAATCATCAAACTCATTACTTTTTTCCACTAACTGTAGGTAATCATTACAGGACAGCAGGGGCGCCGCCAGAAATCTTGGGCCCCATGAAAGATTAGAATTTTGCCCCCCCTCCCCCCTTTTTGCGAAAAGGTAAAGCCCCTAACAGGGCCCCATGTCAGTGCTGGGCCCCTAGAATCGTTCTAACCTTTCCCCCCCTGGCGGTGCCCCTGCAGGACAGTACAATGCTGGTTACCACTGGTTGCCCTCAGATGGGGTGAGGGGAGGTGGTGGTGGGCCCCCGCCAGTTAGACGGGCTTCAGCCTTCTTTCTATTAGCTACATGACAGAAAGAATATACTAAATCGTGTTTAATAAATAGTTCAGTGATAGTGTAATCAAATATTACCTTTTTGCAGAATGTTTTTGTGTTTCATTTTGACTTGGCTCAAAGTTCTTCTGGCTCCAGAAGGATTACACCTTTATTAAATAAGAAACCATATATTCCTAGTCGATACACATTGTTATTTTAACCTAAAGAAATGAATGGCAGGACAAGTAAATGCTTTCATAGTGATTTAACAGTCTAAAGGATGCGGAAGGGTTACGTGTTTAATTATTTTACATTATAATAAAAGGGGAGGCGATGTCAAATTTGCAATTTAATACACACGCATTTACTCTGTCCGTTATTTTTTGCCAAGCCAACTCTCTTTCTTTAGCCGATGCAGCCGTATTGCTTTTTTTCATTATTATTAGCGTGAATTCCCCATATGCGTGCATTAAAACTTCCAACTCCGCCTCTGTGAAGTATGCCGCTCTCTTTTTTTCACTTTGATTTTCCATTTTGACTCGTGAAATCGGCGATCAATTGAAAACGTCTTTATGTGTACACGGTGCACGCGCATTAACTCTGGGTAACCAATAGGAGGTTGATTGAACTTACTCTTCTCAGGTGTTTTGGAACTGACATACTCATGGTATGCGGGTTTGGGGTATATCAACCCAGAGGTTAAGATTTACCAAATGGTAAGTTAACCAAGCTTTCTGGAATACCCCCCTGATGAGTTGGCCCTGTTTAACAACAGCCATGGAAGCAGAGGTCTTAACAACAGCACCAGTCCCATCTGCTTTGTTTTTGCCGTGGCTGGTTTCCCACCAAAACTGCACTGTGGCTATTCCATCATAACGTGCTTCACTCTCTGCTATGTCTGCTATGTCTTTCTATAGTTACAGGGTCATTTTAACAGAAATTTTGTTATCACCTTGATTGGTATGAAAAACAATAGACCTTGATTATCAAGGTCATGGATAGATGGCAGCACCATCTTGAGACCCTCATGTGGTGACCACTAACACCAAAGGCAGTAACTTAATTGATTATGGATGTGGAAGAACCATGTACACTCACCTAAAGGATTATTAGGAACACCATACTAATACGGTGTTTGACCCCCTTTCGCCTTCAGAACTGCCTTAATTCTACGTGGCATTGATTGAACAAGGTGCTGAAAGCATTCTTTAGAAATGTTGGCCCATATTGATAGGATAGCATCTTGCAGTTGATGGAGATTTGTGGGATGCACATCCAGGGCACGAAGCTCCCGTTCCACCACATCCCAAAGATGCTCTATTGGGTTGAGATCTGGTGACTGTGGGGGCCATTGTAGTACAGTGAACTCATTGTCATGTTCAAGAAACCAATTTGAAATGATTCGAGCTTTGTGACATGGTGCATTATCCTGCTGGAAGTAGCCATCAGAGAATGGATACATGGTGGTCATAAAGGGATGGACATGGTCAGAAACAATGCTCAAGTAGGCATTTCTCCATTTTCTCCATTTGGAAAACTCCAAATCTGCTAAAATATAAAGCAACAACACACAGCAGCGTGTTCATGAAGGCAGCCATGTTTGTCCCGAGATGTGGTAGTTCGAACGGGAGATTGTCAGACGTGATGTGGAATTTCCGAGTTCCAAGAGAAAAACGAATGCAACATTAGATAACAGCCTCGACAAACATTCATATACACGTCTGAATCCTTGCTGAAGCGTGTCGTCGTGTTCTCTCTTTCACGCTCGTCACAGTATGGATAGCTTAGATCTATCTGATTTGATTTCGTGTTAAACGGACTTTTTCGTTTCAATTCAAAATTCATGTAGGCCTAGCGCTTGTCATGTTAAGAGGTGCATAGAAAAAATAATTGTGTGTAATTTATCATGGGTACGGGCGGGTAACGGGCGGAATGTTAACGGGCCCGGGCAGGTGCGGATTTAACTTTGAAATAATCACGGGTGCACGGGCGGGTGTGGTGCTGTACTGTGCGGGTGCGGGTCTCCATAAGTGGACACGTGCAGGACTCTGCTTTGCGGTTACGTTGCCAGCTTTCTCGCTTGCGCTGCCTGACTTTGCGGTTACGCTGCCAGCTTTCTCGCTTGCGCTGCCTGACTTTGCGGTTACGCTGCCAGCTTTCTCGCTTGCGCTCCCTGACTTTGCGCTTACGCTGCCAGCTTTCTCGCTTGCGCTCCCTGACTTTGCGGTTACGCTGTCAGCTTTCTCGCTTGCGCTCCCTGACTTTGCGGTTACGCTGCCAGCTTTCTCGCTTGCGCTCCCTGACTTTGAGGTTACGCTGCCAGCTTTCTCGCTTGCGCTGCCTGACTTTGCGGTTACGCTGTCAGCTTTCTCGCTTGCGCTGCCTGACTTTGCGGTTACGCTGTCAGCTATCTCGCTTGCGCTCCCTGACTTTGCGGTTACGCTGCCAGCTTTCTCGCTTGACCTCCTGACTTTGCGGTTACACTGCCAGCTTTCTCGCTTGCGCTGCCTGACTTTGCGGTTACACTGTCAGCTTTCTCGCTTGCGCTGCCTGACTTTGCGGTTACGCTGTCAGCTTTCTCGCTTGCGCTCCCTGACTTTTTGCTTACAATACTGACACAAACTTTGCGTCCCCATTGGCTAATAAGTTTTGACTGACAGATCAGTCCGACGGACATTTTTAATTAACAGCAGGACTGGACTTTCACTACCCACTAGTAGTGAAAGCTGGCAGCGTAAACAAAGGAAAACATTATCAAAAGACCAATCATGTTTGCAAGTTATAAATTTTACTTTTGAGATGACATTTCTTTTGCTTCAGTTAGTTTTTTTTCTTCTTGAAGCTTTGTTTTTGCTTGATGTCAAAAAAGTTTTGCTTGCTAATGTTGGCACAAATCTGATTCCATATTTATCCATTAATAGTCAGGCAGATTTTAGCATGAAAAGTGAGAACAGTTGGTCAAGTTGCATTTTTGCCCCCTTTTCTGCGTGTTTGCCCACACCTGCCATCTTCCTGTCTCTGCACTGAACTTGGCACTGCTCCGAGGACTCCATGCGAGATGGGGTGCTGAAGGACAGATTCGGCCCATTAGCCTGTAGTTGCTGAAGGACAGATTCGGCCCATTAGCCTGTAGGTGCCGAAGGACAGATTCGGCCCATTAGTCTGTAGGAGCCGAAGGACAGATTCGGCCCATTAGCCTGTAGGTACCTAAGGACAGATTCGGCCCATTAGCCTGTAGGTACCTAAGGACAGATTCGGCCCATTAGCCCTGTAGGAGCCGAAGGACAGATTCGGCCCATTAGCCCTGTAGGAGCCGAAGGACAGATTCGGCCCATTAGCCTGTAGTTCCTGTAGGACGGATTCGGCCCATTAGCCCTGTAGGAGCCGAAGGACAGATTCGGCCCATTAACTTGTAGGTGCCGAAGGACAGATTCGGCCCATTAGCCTGTAGGTGCCGAAGGACAGATTCGGCCCATTAGCCCTGTAGGTGCCGAAGGACAGATTCGGCCCTTTAGCCCTGTAGGTGCCGAAGGACAGATTCGGCCCATTAGCCCTGTAGGTGCCGAAGGACAGATTCGGCCCATTAATTCGGCCCTGGATACCTCAATGTCAAATATGTTTGTCAAAATACTAATATTCAGCTTCGTATAAAAGATCATCATGAATTCACAAGCTAATCAACCAGTTTATTGACTGAATGAAATTCTGGTATTTAGCTCTGTTAATCAAGTTAATCACTGTAAATGTCACTGGGTACAAAGGGCTGCATAGAAAACTGTCCTTCCTGCCCGCTGTGTCTCTCTGTGCTGGAGCCTGATGTCACTGGTTCTCTTCTGTTGTCATGAGAAAATTACGAAGCCACCCTAGTGAATAAAGCTTAACATGACAGTTACATCTTTCCAGACTAATATACCACAAGGTTATTCTGTATCTGCAGCAACAGCAGTTTTAACATGGAGATTTTCAGTCTTTGTTACATTTGTATAGATGAATTGAGGTCTTTATGTTTATGTTTTATTCACAGAGACCAAATGGAAGAATGCAGTTCAGATCTACATGATAAATCAGGTTTATCATCCATACTGAAGGTTTGTATTTATTGGTGATATATATTTTCTTGGCTTTTTGCGGTAAATTAATTTTTATTTTCTAGCTGTATGATAAGAAATTTAGCATGTTAAAGGAAATATATTTAAAACTATGATTCACAAATGAAACTCTTAAAAAGTTTTGTGCAAGTAGCAATAATTAACTGTGACTGTTTATTTTAGTCACTAGAGGAAAAAGCCGTAAAGTTCCTAAAGGATGAGCTGAAGAAGTTTGTGAGGTACCTAGATCAGAATTACCCAGAATGCTCTGAGCCTCAGCTAGAGGAGGACAATGACCTGGACAGTGAAGGTCAGATGCAGAAGACCTGTGGTAGAGGGGGAGCTCTGAAGATCACACTGTACATCCTGAGGACCATGAAACAAAATGATCTCGCTGACATGCTGGAGAAGAGTAAGAGCCTCATAGCATTCTGTACATGTACAGTACTGTGCTAGGGTGACCACCTAATCCATGTCAGGAGGGACACTATGAGCTACTTCAGCTTTTACGAACTACTTTAAAGCTGAAAGGATTCTGTGCTCTGCTAAAATGTTTGGTTAGTTCCTAGATTGAAAGACTCATCCAGCTGTTTCGCATTAACATTACTGACACATATGCATGATTATAGGAGACTGACCAATCAGCATACGGCAAGAACCCAGTGCTTAAGTGAAATCCTGGTCCTTTTAATTGAAATGGGTGAAACGGTAGTTTACAAATCCTGTTGTAGCTCATAGTGTCCCTCCTGACATGGATTAGGTGGTCACCCTATACTGTGCTAAAGTCCTGGGCAGAGAAAAAGATGTTTAAATGGTCTTCATGTTGGTGTAAAACTATTATAATATGTATGTCAAAGTGTGTTAGCTATGTGAAATCCTCTGCTAAAGTCACCCCTGTATTTGCAGAAATCGTACACGCACTAACACACTTCATGTGGCTAATCAGTATCTCATTAGTTTTTAAACTAATTTCCTTAATTAATGAAGTGAGCTGGTGTTGAAATTTAGCAAACACATGAACTGGCTGTGGTGCCCCTGAGGAGGTTTGGGAGCTGAAAAGGGGTTTTGTGTTTTTTTGTTCTGAGCAGATATACACTTACTACCTAGATAAATGGCTTTTAACATTTCCTTTGGCTGCCTAAGGCTTATGTACGGTCCTGTATGTGGTATTCCAGTGAAATATGTATAATAAAACTTTGAGTTTCACATTTGTCACAGTGAAATATCTGAATTTGTATGTGTAAAAATGTGTGTTTTTGGAAAATATTCTTCCTCTCATACCAGTCTGGAATAATGCATTTTCGTCTCATTTCTCTTCAGGACTCATGCTACAATATCAGCAGAAAATCAAAAGTAAACTTAAGAATCAATTTGAGTGTGTATTTGAAGGGAAAGCTAAGGAAGGACAGCCAACACTTCTCAATGAGATTTACACAGAACTCTACATAACTGAAGGTGGGACTGGACGAGTCAATGATGAACATGAAGTGAGACAGATTGAAACAGCATCCAAGAAAAGGCGAACAGAAGATACTACAGTCAAGTGCAATGATATATTTAAACCCTTATGTGGGCGTAAGACACCTATCAGAACTGTACTCAGTAAAGGGGTGGCAGGTATCGGGAAAACAGTCTCTGTGCAGAAATTTATTCTCGACTGGGCAGAAGGAAAAGCAAACCAGGATGTTCACTTCATATTTGCTCTTCCTTTCCGGGACCTGAATTTGATTAAGGATGAATACAGTCTGATTGAACTGCTTCACCGCTTTGTCCCAGAACTGAAATCACTTGAATCCACTGAGCTGTTTAAGTACAAAGTCTTGTTCATCTTTGATGGTCTGGATGAGTGTCGCCTTCCTCTAGATTTTCAGAGCAATGAGAGCTGGTTTGATGTAACAAAGAAAATGTCACTGGATGTGCTGTTGACTAACCTCATTAAGGGGAATCTGCTTCGATCCGCTCTCCTCTGGATAACCTCCCGGCCAGCAGCAGCCAATCAGATACCTGCTAAGTATGTCCACCAGGTGACAGAGATACGAGGGTTCAGTGATGCCCAGAAGGAGGAGTATTTCAGGAGGAGATTCAGTGATCAGAGCCTGGCCAGCAGGATTGTCACACATGTGAAATCATCAAGGAGCCTCTTCATCATGTGCCACATACCTGTGTTCTGCTGGATTTCAGTCACTGTGCTTGAGAGGCTTTTTAGTGAGACTGACAGGGGAGAAATTCCAAGGACTCTGACTGAAATGTATACACACTTCCTGATCTTTCAGTCCAGTTTAAAAAATGAGAAGTATATGAAAAACAATGAAACCAAGCTTAAGGAATACAGCAAGGAATTCCTTTTAAAACTTGGTAAACTGGCTTTTGACAACCTTGAAAAAGGCAATTTAATATTTTATGAGCAAGAGCTGACAGAGAATGACATTTATGTCAGTGAAGCTTCAGTTTACTCTGGAGTGTGTACAGAAGTCTTTAAAGAGGAATATGGGTTGTATCAGGATAAGGTGTACTGCTTTGTGCATCTGAACATCCAGGAGTATCTTGCTGCTTTATATGTGTTTCTGTCAAACTCATCAGCTGACCTACTGGAGACTGCAGTGGATCAGGCATTAAAGAGCAAGAATGGACACTTGGACCTCTACCTCCGCTTCCTCCTGGGCCTCTCAACTGACTCCAGTAAGACTCTGTTACAAAGGCTACTGGGTCAGACAGGAACCAGCTCACATAACAATCGGGAAACAGCGCAATACATCAAGGACAAAATAGAGGATAATTTATCTCCAGAAAGGACCATCAACCTCTTCCACTGTCTGATTGAGTTGGGTGACAATTCTCTAGTAGAGGAAGTACAAAGATACCTGAATTCAGGAAGCCTTTCAGCAGAAGACCTCTCACCTGCACAGTACTCAGCTCTGGCCTTTGTGATGCTGATGTCAGATGAGGAGCTGGATGTGTTTGATCTGAAGAAATACATCAGATCAGATAAAGAGCACTGCAGGCTGCTGCCTGTGGTCAAGAACTCCAGGAGGGCTCTGTAAGTGACGTGGGGATGGGAAATCATGTCTGGTCTGGTAGTAATACATAAATATTGTTTGAAATATATCTAATTTATTTCTCCTCTTGGATTAATGACTGGGGTGTGTTTTTGATAATCCGGACCACAGACTTTATAATGACTGAAGGTAGTGATGTAGTAACAAACAAAAAAGTGACGTTTCCTTTCCCATCCAGTCTGCCTTCTGATCACGGGCACAGCATCCTAACCTTTCTGTGTGGAGTTTACATGCTGTTCACATGCTGTGCTCATGGGTTTCTGCTGGGGGCTCTGGTTTCCTCCCAAAAGTGTGTAGCTCAGGTTGATTGATGAGTCTAAATTGGCCCAGTGGTGTGTTGGTTCCTGCCTGCACCCCTTGTTCCCAGTATTGGCTCTGGTGACCCCAGTTGGGATTAAGTGCTTATAGTGATGTATGACTTTTACTGAAGGCAGTAATGTAGTAAAAACAAAAAAGACAAGATTTCCATGACCATCCTTTGTGTAACAAATAACCAAAGATACAGTACAGCATTATACAGAATGGTCCTGTTTTCATGAATAGTGGGAAAACCACTCATATTCTTTTCAGTTCTGGATGCTGTAGGAAGCATTTCTGTAAATTATGTGTGGCGTGTGACTCTTTGGGTTCAGACCCTGTGTCCGTGAGCGGAAGGCCGCTGGTTCCGATCTCCTGGCCAGCAGAGTGATGTCATCGCTGGGTCCTTGAGCTGCGGGGGGGCTGGATGCTGGCCGACCCTGTGCTGTGACCCCAAACTTCCTCTCACCTGTATATGTGTCGTGTGTCTCTTGGAGAGCAAGATGGGAGGGGTGAAAAGACAATTTCCCCATGGGGATGAATGAAGCATCGTTATTCATAAATCGTACAAACAAACGTTCCTGTTAAAAACCTATTTCACAGGATTGATAGCTCTCCAATTAGTGTATTGTTGATTAGGGCTGGGCGATAAGTAAAAAAAATGTATATGTGTTGTTTTAGTTTAAAGATGTTGCAGTAAATAATAATTTTGAGTCCCCCCCACCATCACAGAATTCAATTTCAGTTCAATTCAGTTTTATTTATATAGCGCGTTTTCACAACATTACATTGTCTCAAAGAACTTTACAGCATCCCCACCCGAAGCCCCCACTGAGCAGCCAGAGGCGACAGTGGCAAGGAAAAGCTCCCTAGAAGGAAGAAACCTTGAAGGACTGTGGAAGTTGGTTGAGAAACGTTGTAGTTAATGAGGCAATGGAACGTCTGATACTGTACTTTGGAGCTGAGCCTGAAGGGAGACTATACTGTATATCAAACGTTAACAAGTAATGATCTGAAAGCAGAGGATTCTGATGTATAATAGATATGTGTTCCAGCTAAGTATCAAATCAAGGGTATGGTTACAGGCATGAGTAGGCCGACTACATTCTGACATAGACCTACAGAGTCTAGGATAGCAGCAAACATCGTTGTTAAAGGGTCACTGTCATTCTCCATGTGGATATTAAAATCGGCAACAATCTGCCACCTTATCGTGGTGGAGGGGTTTGCGTGCCTCAGTGAACCTGGGGGCTATGTTGTCAGGGGCAGTTGCCCCTGGTAGGGTCTCCCAAGGCAAAAAGGTCCCAGGGGAGGGGCCAGACAAAGAGCAATCCAAAAGAACCCCATGATAATGAATGATAACAAGGTTTCGTTTCCCTCGCCCAGACTAGGGTCACCGGGGCCCCACCCTGGAGCCAGGCCTGGGGGAGGGGCCCGTTGGTGAGCGCCTGGTGGCCGGGCCTTGGCCTGTGGGGTCCGGTCGGGCATAGCCCGAAAGAGGCACGCGGGATTGTCCCCAGGTTGGCCCACCATCCGCAGGAGGAATGTCAGGGGTTCGGTGCTTTGTGGATCGGGTGGCGGCCAAGGGAGGCCCTGGCAGTCCGATCCTTGGCTAACAAAACTGGCTCTCGGGACATGGAATGTCACCTCTCTGGTGGTGAAGGAGCCTGAGCTTGTGCGTGAGGTTGAGAGGTATCGACTAGATATAGTCGGGCTCACCTCAACACATAGCTTGGGTTCTGGAGCCAATCTCCTGGAGAGGGGCTGGACGTTCTTTTCTTTTGGAGTTGTGGTGGGTGAGCGACGCCGGGCTGGGGTGGGGCTATTGGTGGCCCCACAGCTCGGTGCTTTAACAACGGAGTTTACCGCGGTGAACGAGAGGTCTGTTTCCCTGCGTCTTCGGGTCGGGGATAGGTCTCTGACTGTCATCTGCGCTAATGCGCCGAATGTCAGTTCGGAGTACCCGGCCTTCTTGGATTCCCTTAGTGGTATGCTGGTTAGCGTGCCACAAGGGGATTCCATCGTTTTGCTGGGGGACTTCAACGCTCACGTGGGCAATGACAGTGTGACCTGGAGGGGGGTGATTGGGAGGAACGGCATCCCTGATCTGAACCCGAGTGGTGTTCTGTTATTGGACTTCTGTGCAGTGCATGGTTTGTCCATAACGAACACCATGTTCAAGCATAAGGGTGTCCATAAGTGGACATGATACGAACATGCCTGGGGCTAAAGGTCGATGATTGATTTTATATTCGTATCATCTGACCTGTGGCCTTCTGTCTTGGACACTCGGGTAAAGAGAGGGGCAGAGCTGTCAACTGATCACCACCTGGTGGTGAGTTGGCTCAGGTGGCGGAGGAGGAAGCCGGTCAGACCTGGTAGGCCCAAGCGCATAGCTGGGAACGTCTGGCACAGGCTCCTGTCCGCCGGAGCATTAACTTGCACCTCCGGCAGAATTCCAACTGCATACCGGGGGAGGTCGGGGACATTGAGTCTGAATGGACACTGTTCCGGACCTCTATTGTGGAAGCGGCCGTACAGAGTTGTGGCTGCAGGGTGGTCGGTGCCAGTCGTGGCGGTAACCCCCGTACCCGATGGTGGACACCAGAGGTGAGGGGGGCTGTCAGGCTGAAGAAGGAGGCCTACTGGGAATTATTAGTCTGGTACTGGCAGGCCAGGCGGAACGCAGCTCGGGCGGTCGCAGAAGCAAAAAGCCGGGTGTGGGAGGAGTTCGGTGAGGCCATGGAAAGTGACTTTCGGTCGGCCTCAAAAAGGTTCTGGCAAACCATCCGGAATATCAGGAGGGGGAAGCAGCTCCTGGTTCCTACTATTTATAGTGGGGAGGGAGTGCTGTTGACCTCACCTGGGGACATCACCTGGAGGTGGAAGGAATACTTTGAGGACCTCCTCAACCCTGCCTCAGATACATCTACGCACACTGTCTTTGAGACATCTGAGGACACGGAGCCCGAGGGTGCTGCGGGAGGCTTGCCCATCACTGGGGCTGAGGTGGCCACAGTGGTTAAAGAGCTACGTGGTAGCCTGGCCCCGGGGGTGGACGAGATCCGCCCGGCGTACCTGAAGGCTCTGGATGTTGTGGGGCTGTCGTGGCTGACACTCCTTCTCAACAGTGCGTGGAGGTCAGGGACAGTGCCGCTGGATTGGCAGACCGGGGTGGTGGTCCCCTTATTTAAGAAGGGGGACCGGAGGGTGTGTTCCAACTATAGGGGGATCACACTTCTCAGCCTCCCTGAGAAGGTCTATTCCAGGGTACTGGAGAGCAGGGTGAGATCGATAGTCGATTCTCGGATTTAGGAGGAACAATGCGGTTTTTGTCCTGGCCGTGGAACACTGGACCAGCTTTATACCCTCACAAGGGTGCTGGAGGGGGCCTGGGAGTTTGCCTATCCAGTCTACATGTGTTTTGTGGATTTGGAAAAGGCTTACGACTGGGTACCCCGGGGTGCTCTGTGGGGGGTGCTTCAGGAGTATGGGGTCCGAGGTCCACTGTTGTGGGTGATTCGGTCCCTGTATGAACGGGGCAGAAGCTTGGTCCGCATTGCCGGTTATAAGTCGGACATGTTCCCAGTGTGTGTTGGGCTCCGGCAGGGCTGCCCTTTGTCATCAATCCTGTTTATAATATTTATGGACAGGATTTCTAGGCGCAGTCAGGGTGTTGAGGTTGTCCAGTTCGGTGGCCTCAGGATTGCCTCGCTGCTTTTTGCAGACGATGTCGTCCTGTTGACTTCTGTTGACCTCCAACGTACTCTGGGGCAGTTGAGTGCGAAGCGGCGGGGATGAGGATTAGCACCTCCAAGTCTGAAAACGGGTGGTTTGCCCTCTTCAGGTCAGGGAAGATGTACTGCCTCAAGTGGAGGAGTTTAAGTATCTCGGGGTCTTGTTCACGAGTGAGGGTAGGCGAGATCGGGAGCTGGATAAACGAATCGGAGCGGCGTCTACAGTTTTGCAGGCGCTTAACCGGTTCGTCGTGGCTAAGAAAGAACTGAGCCAAAAAGCAAAGCTCTCGATCTATTGGTCCATCTTCGTACCTACCCTCACCTATGGTCATGAGCTATAGGTAATGACCGAAAGAATGAGATCGCGAATACAGGCGGCCGAAATGAGGTTTCTCCGCAGGGTGTCTGGGCTCTCCCTTAGGGATAGGGTGAGAAGTTTGGATATCTGGGAGAGCCTCAGAGTAGAACCGCTGCTTCTCCACGTCGAAAGGAGCCAGTTGAGGTGGTTTGGACACCTGGTGCGGATGCCTCCTGGGCGGCTACCCGGAGAGGTTTTCCGTGCACGTACTACAGGGAGGAGGCCCCGAGGCAGACCCAGGACTCGCTGGAGGGATTATATCTCCCGGCTGGCCTGGGAACGCCTCGGCGTCCTCCCCGAGGAGCTGGTAGAGGTAGCTGGGGAGAGGGAGGTCTGGGTATCTCTCCTGAAGCTGCTACCCCCGCGACCCGAACCCCGGACAAGCGGTAGATGATGGATGGATGGATGGATGGACAATCTGCAAACTCCTTGCTTGTGTATTGAACTACAAAGAGATGAGCCAGCAAGACTAAGAAGAAGAATTTCAAATGTGCTAAAGCTATAAGCACTTTGCTCAGACACTCCTGGGTTAGACTGAAATATTGCAGCAGCACCAGCACCTTTTCCATCTGCTCGAGGGTTATGCTGTAATCAGCTGGAATAGATTCTTTTAGTTTTATGAATTAATTCGGTTTAAGCCAGGTCTCAGTTAGGCATAAGGACCAAGACTAAAATCAGTAATCATTTCATTTATTAGTAGCTCCTTAGGAGCCAGTGATCTTACATTCAAAAGTCCAGGTTTTAGCCTTGCATTACACCTATTACAGTATCTAATCACGGATTTGGTTTAATTATTATTAAGTTATCACGACATACATTGCGGTGGAATAGACATCCATGATTAACAGTGCGGGGAACAGACACATTCCTAGTAACATGAACCCTAGGTGACGACTCTAAGCGACTAGCAGGCGTCGGTTATTCCAGTTTGCCTGCCGCCTGGACTTGGCTCTGGCATCATGATTTGCCTGGAGACTATGCTATGGAGCTATGCTTTTGGACAGGAGATCAGCACCAGCCGGCGAGGGGTGAATACCGTCCCTCTTCAAAAGCCCAGGCCCACCCCCAAACTCAGGGGTAGGAAATGTGTGTGAAGTTATGAGACAAACTGCGTATTTGACTGTTATGGGAGGTTTACGTCCATCTTGCTGTCCATGTGTTCCTATATATTCTGTGATTTTTGGTTGCAGTTTGTACTTAAGGTTTTTACCTTTAGCTTTGAGCTAAGATGCACTGACTCATATGACTGCAGCAAATTGCCAAGATACACAAAACACTCTGCAGACTATAATTCATTTTGAAATGTAAGCTGTGCTGCTAATTATATTGAAAACAAATGCTTATTGCAATGTTTTGTATTTTACTAAAGTGTAGGATGTGTACAGTATATGTCTGTGTCTTAAAGTGTTTTCTGTTCCAGGCTGAACAGCTGTGATCTCAGCGTTGAAAACTGTGAAGTGTTGGCTTCAGCATTAAGATCAAACTCTTCACTCCTGAGAGAGCTGGACCTGAGCAACAATGACCTGCAGGATTCAGGAGTGAAGCTGCTTTCTGCTGGACTGGGGGATTCACACTGTAAACTGGAGATACTGAGGTCAGTATTACTGGGTATTCCACACTGTAAACTGGAGATATTGATGTCAGTATTACTGGGTATTCCACACTGTAAACTGGACATACTGAGGTCAGTATTACTGGGTATTCCACACTGCAAACTGGAGATACTGAGGTCACTATTACTGGGTATTAGCTAAGGAATAGCTAATTAGCTAAGGGAAAGGGGGGAGGGGGCCTGCTTTCTCTTAGACACTAAACCAGGGATCGGGAACCTTTTTGGCTGAGAGAGCCATGAACGCCACATATTTTAAAATGTAATTCCGTGAGAGCCATACAATATGATTAAAACTAAATACAAATAAATGTGAGAATTTTATGTAAAACCAACACTTTTAAAGTACAATAAGTCTCTGAATTCTTTTTAATAACGTTGTTATGCTGTTGCTAACCAATGATGAATAAAGTACTTCTTACCATTAATACTCCCCATCTGTGAATGGCTTTCCGTTTCTCACAATTGCTAAAGCACCAGCAAAGCTCGCCGAATTCCAGTCACCTTGTTAGGTCCAAACACGGAGTTGCTGCTGAGTAGCTTGCACTCTGCACAGTAGCTCTTGACATGCTTTCTTCCTGCTGTCCCCCGCAGGATATTTCGATGCAAATGTAGTATGACGTGTGTCGAAGTGCCGCTTTATATTTGACCGTTTCATCGATGCAATTTTATCATTGCATATTAGACACAATGCAGAACCTGCTCTCTCCACAAAGGCGATTCCTCTGTCCATTCCTGCTGAAAAGTACGATACTCCTCATCTTTTTTTTCTTCGATAAAAGGGTTTCTGCAATTAGCTAGCTGACTACTTGATTAAAAGGAGGAAAGTTTACTTCCTGACCTCACAACGACCCTTGTACGTTATGCATTATCCAAAAAAATTTGGTGCTGTCCTGGAGGACAGCTGTGATTGGCTCCAGCCACCTGCAACCATGAACATGAGCGGTAGGAAATGAATGGATTGAAATACATGAGAATGTTTTATATTTTTAACGTTATAATTTTTTTTAATTAAAGATTTGTCTGCGAGCCAGATGCAGCCATCAAAAGAGCCACATCTGGCTCGCAAGCCATAGGTTCCCGACCCCTGTGCTAAACTGTATGTCTCGAAATATTTATTGGAGCAGTCACATTTATGTAATCCCTGTAATGGTGAGGTGATATTCACTGGGGAGTTTCTGTCTGTCTCTCTGCAGGCTGTCAGGCTGTAGAGTCACAGAAGAAGGCTGTTCCTCCCTGGCTTCAGCTCTGAGGTCAAACCCCTCACACCTGAGAGAGCTGGACCTGAGCTACAATCACCCAGGAGACTCAGGAGTGAAGCTGCTATCTGCTGTACTGGAGGATCCCAGCTGTAAACTGGAGAAGCTGAAGTGAGTACAGAATATGCATTTTTACAAAAAAGAAACTGGACACCAAGAAAACCCACAATGCATTTCAGCAGTTACATAATAAACAAACACAAACAGCTTCTGTTTTCTTCTCCTACTTCTTTATATCCCACAATTTTCTCAGCCCTCGATCCATGTTAGAAATAATTGAGCAGTGAAGCAGGAAACATCCATTCAACCATATAATCCATGCAAAACATTTGTGTTGGTTGGCAAAGTTAACGGTTCTGTTACAGTTAAACATGCTGATTTTAACATGTTATGGACGAAAATCTAATGGACACCAACAGAATCGGAATGATTGTTAAAATGATTTTTAGTAATTTAATTGTTTTCTGAAAATCCATTATGTCATGGCCTCTAGTCTCATTTGAATAGAGTGCTGCAGTGTAAAAAGTGAATTTAAAAGTGTTACATTTTTTTTTAAGGGTGGGCCAGTGTGAACTCACAGAGAAATGCTGTGAGGCGCTGGCTTCAGCTCTCAGATCAAACTCCTCACCTCTGAGAGAGCTGGACCTGAGTGACAATGACCTGCAGGATTCAGGAGTGAAGCTGCTCTCTGCAGGACTGGAGGATTCACACTGTAAGCTGGAGATACTGAGGTGAGTATTACTGGGTATCCCACACTGTAAACTGCGGGTACTGAGGTGAGTATTACTGGGTATTTCACACTGTATGCTGGAGATACTAAGGTAGAAAATAACTAATGATTTCAAAATAAAGCAGGAGTATCTAAGGGTGTTTTCACATATAGTCTTCTTTAAAGGAACCAAACTCAGACCTCTAGAAGTGGTCCCAAAAGTGGACCAACAGGAATGGAAGTCAGTTCTTTTTGTGTTCACAATGCGAGTTCATTTGTAAGGGGACTCAGTTCTTTTTGTGTTCACAATGCGAGTTCATTTGAAAGGGGACTCAGTTCTTTTTGTGTTCACAATGCGAGTTCATTTGAAAGGGGACTCAGTTCTTTTTGTGTTCACAATGCGAGTTCATTTGAAAGGGGACTCAGTTCTCTTTCTGGTTTACTTCAGCTCAGATGGGGCTGTTCACACTTCAAGGTCTTAAAGCTCTCAGACCTTTACTTTGTGTTGTAGATAGTTGATGTTTTATGTTTTCTTCGTTCCAAATGTCTAGAAGCGCCATAGTCTCCTCCTCTGAACAAACTATTCCGCGTCCCACACTTGCAGCCATTATTTTTGCTTGTTTCCCGGGACAGTACCACGTGATCTGCCTACGGCAAAGCTAAAGGGTAAAAATTGTCGAAGCAAGCCAGGACCACTTTGTGTTCATAATGCACAAGTTAAACAAACCGTGACGCAGACTAAAAGCAAACCGGACTGAGACCACCTCCCGATGTAGTCTCAGTTTGGTTAGTTTCAAAGGGGTCTGAGTTCGTTTGGTGAGGGCGTCTGCGCATGCGAGGGCGGCGAGGCGCGAGCGTAGGAGAGTGTCCTCGCGCGTGGGAGGGCGTCCGCGCATACGAGAGTGGCAAGGCGCGCGTAGGAGAGTGTCTGCATGTAGGAGAGTGTCCGCGCGTGGAAGGGCGTCTGCGCATGTGGGAGGGCGGCAAGGCCTTTTTACTGTGAGCTTGGATTCAATGACAAGTCATGGATTCTGTATATATATATTTTTATATATTACTGATATATATTTTTATATATTATACATTTTTTAATATATTATAAAAATATATATTTTAATATATTATTGATAAAATTCATTGTTTCTACATAATAATGCAGTCATTTTATGTTTTTGATCAAAGATTTTTTCATATAAATGCGTAGGAGGGCGTCCATGTGATTGAAGAGTGAAGATAATACATCCCAAAAATGTTTATAGGTTTCTGCAGGGAAACCATCCGGTCTGGGCTCTTTGTTGTTAGGCATTTGGTTGAGGACCTTATGGAGTTCTTCTGATGTTAATGGTGCATCAAGGGTATCTGCTATTTCATTGATTAATATGGGTCCAGATTACATAACAGATTACATAAATCCAGATTATTTAAAAATAATTCTATATCAACTGCATCTGGTTCTTGTTCTGAGGAGTATAGGTTCTAATAAAATGTTCGGAAGGTGTTAATTTCACGTGATTATTGAAATATTTATTACAGCAGTAACTTTTACTTATAAGTAATGTTTGTAATGGTGAGGTGATCTTATTTATTGGGGAGTTTTTTTCTGTCTCTCTGCAGGCTGTCAGGCTGTAGCGTCACAGAAGAAGGCTGTTCTTCCCTGGCTTCAGCTCTGAGGTCAAACCCCTCACACCTGAGAGAGCTGGACCTGAGCTACAATCACCCAGGAGACTCAGGAGTGAAGCTGCTCTCTGCTGTACTGGAGGATCCCAGCTGTAAACTGGAGAAGCTGAAGTGAGTACAGAGTGTGTGTCTGATACACTACAGATACTTATGCATGTATGTGAAGAAGAGGCACCAATAAATAAATGGATAAAGCAGCACGATGTCATTCTGCTTCTCCTATAGTGTGGACCACAGTGGAGAGTGCAGGACCAGACCAGGCTTACAGAAATGTAAGTGTGTTTGCATGTTTTTATTAATAATACCATTAATACTATGTTATGGTTGTATTCACACTATTGTTGTGATGAGTGGCTTTTTGCATTGTGTGTAGATGGATTTCCATGTTTGTGTTTAGGTGAGTTTCTGTATGTCATTTTAGACAACATCCAAATGAGAGAAATAAAACATCAAAATCATCACCAAAAACACTATCAATTCATTTAATCGTTTTTAAAAATATTTTTTACAAATACTTTTATAGCTGCTCATATCATCTTTGCGTTTGTGTGGGAGTGTAACATGGTTAAAATATATTCTGATGTAGTTGTATATCTTTAATTTCATAAAAAAAAGAATCCTTTGCATTTGTTCTTTTTTGCACATGCTGTGAGTGTGTGTGTTTTCTGTGTGAGATTCGTTAGTATTGTCCTAAGACGGCACCTATAGGCAGTGATCCTGGACTCTCTCCTCATGTGCAAAATGTGAATTTGCATTTTTACATGGTGGTTCTGGAACAGACCTTAATATTCATGAGAGTATATTCCTGATTGGGCAGTGAATGCCTTAGACCAGGGGTGGCCAAATCCAGGCCTGGAGGGCCAGAGACCTGCACATTTTTGGGTTTCCCCTCATTTAACACCCCGGATTCAACTGCTTGTGCTAATTACCACACAGCACTTGAACTGAATCATTTATGGTGGGACAGGGAAAGAACTAAGCTACACTGGGCGCCGGCCCCCCAGGACTGGATTTGGGCAGCCCCGCCTTAGACAGAAAAAACAGGCAGCACGTGTCGATGTTCACTGGCCAATCAGGTAGTGCCCCTCTCATAAACATTAATGAGGCAGCCAATCATGTAGGGCTTTGCTTATGATTAATAAGATTTCACAAACCACTGTGCTAAAAGAGATTTGCGCCCGGGACACACTGGATGTGCGGTGGAAAATATCGAATTTCATCTCGGCGCCCATGTTAACAGATTAGAGCGGCCACGTGCCTGCGCGAGATGCGGGGCTCACGCCTCAGGGCAGCGGCGCCGCATCTAGAGTCACACGCGCGGTAAGCGGATCAATATGGAAGCGTATTGCATTAATCGGAAAAACAGTCAATTCTGCTTTTCCGAATTAATGTAACAATCATCCTGTTTTTCTGAATTAATGAGATAACCTTTCTGTTTTTCATGATGCACGATCTGTGTAGTTTAATCCGCTTTTATTGATGGTTTGTAAACGGTATTATCATTATTTTGCCGACTTTGCGCGGCACATATTCCGCCCCGCTTGACACCGCAGTGTTTCTCCCTGATCAGCAGATACAGTATGACACGCTTCACGGAAATAAGCCGATGCATGTGAAATGCATTCAGACCGGAATCGTCTTCGGAAGTTTGTATCAGAATCCAGGTCCAAACCTTTATTGAATATCACTTTAAATATGTAATAATATTACTTAAATATTCTGTTATTGATGGCCATTTTCAAAGGTAAACTCCCTGTAGAAAGACGGAGAGCAGCAAGGCGCCGCACGCGCCGGATTTAGTGGTTAGAAGGAAAGACACTGACTTTTAGTATTAATATAAATATCTGGTGCCGTTTTGTGGTAAATATGCTTGTGATGAATGTGTCTGATGAATGTCGCTGCTGTGTAATTTTATTTACCCGTAATTAAGCTGTTAGTTTAGCTCGCGTCGCATTTTGGCGGCTCTTCCCGCCCGCGTCGCGCGCCGTCCGACATTTCCTGAGCTATTTCATAAACTTCAGTTCCCGCTTCGTTCGGGGAAGCTGTGCTGTTTTTATATTGTACAGAAACATAAAGTACAGGCTGCCTGATGGTATTAATAATTCTCCCTCCTGCCTACAGACTCCTGCCAGCTGACGCTGGACCCCAACACAGCAAACAGACACCTGTCTCTGTCAGAGGGGAACAGGAAGGTGACATGGGGGGCAGAGTGGCAGCCATATCCTGATCCAGAGAGATTTGACGACATGTACCCCCAAGTTCTGTGCAGAGAGAGTCTGACTGGCCGCTGTTACTGGGAGGCTGAGTGGGATGGATATGAAGCCCTGATAGCAGTGACTTATAAAGGGATCGAGAGGAAAGGAGAGAGTGACTGTCTGCTTGGAGACGATGACAAGTCATGGAGTCTGTACTGTAATCCTGACGGATACTATGTCTGTCACAATAATAAATACATTGACATACCCATAGAGCCCTCAGGCCCCCGCAGAGTAGGAGTGTATCTGGACTGGGGGGCTGGTGCTCTGTCCTTCTACAGAGTCTCCTCTGATGGACTGACCCCCCTGTACAGATTCACCTCCTCATTCACTGAGCCCCTCTATCCAGGGTTTGGGGTTGATAGTGACTCCTCATGGTCACTGTGACGTGTTGCTGGTAGGGATGCACCGAATGTTCGGCAACCGAAATTATTCGGCCGAAAATAGCCAAAAAAAGCACTTTGGGTGTTCGGCCGAATAAGTAAAAAGGCAGAATAAATTTTGCCGAACAATGACGTTTTTAATGACGCGATCAAATAGTAACCCGCGTAGAGTGAGAGGCGCGCGCTTTATGCAGCAAACATGTCAGCAGTGTGGAAGCACTTTAAAGTGTCAGAGAAAGAGGCAAAAACGGCCGTTTGCATACACTGTTCTGCTGAATTGCTAAATTTTACTAATTTATTTATTTTAAGTTATATTGTGCTTTGTTTGTATAATATCTGCTAGAATGTTAAAAAAAATGTTCAGTGTTAAATATTTTGAAATTGTATTTTTGTTTTTTGATTTATTTCTCTGAAAAGCAACACAAAATAGTAAAAAGCAAATTTTTACTATTTAATTATTGTAATGGTGAAAAAATTGGCAAAATAAACGGAAAAAAATGCGAAACACCGCGTTCGGTATTCGGCCTTCGGCCAAGAATTTCATTTCGGTGCATCCCTAGTTGCTGGTTCTGCTGGCAAAAAGGTAGAATCTCTGCTTTTTAACCTTTATAATCATTTTCACTCTGAAATGTATGTTTGACTAAAATAAATGTCTGTGTTCAGTGAGCTGAATAAACAACAAAAATATAATTTTATAGCTTTTCTCTCTGACTAAAATGTAACTAAATGTAATCCTGATGAGTGGGGGGGCTTTCCCCCTCCCCTGTATATGTACATTTTATATATTTATGTCTATTTACTGTATTTCCTCCCTGTACAATGACAATAAAGGCTTTCTGTTCTGTCCTATTAATGTCCTGCTTCAGCGTCACCCAAAGCATAACTGAGTAACATAATGACACCACAGTCTGGTGGATTAAATTAAATTAATTCACTTTACTACTGACACAATTACAGTAAATCAGTGTAAATAACCATTTAAGTGGAGACATAACAGAAACAATAATCATTGGAAAATATTATAATATCCAGTTACTGCCCTGGTTCAGTGGATTAAAGTAAATAAATTTTTTATTAATTTATTTGATTAAATAATGAAATTTGTTGTTACCAAATAATAACCCACCCCACTGTGAAAGGTCTGGTTATGCCCCCGTCGGACAGAAGGGGCCGGTGCCCACCCACTCGTGCTACCCCCACCGTACTGTGAAAGGTCTGGTTACGCCCCCGTCGGGCAGAAGGGGCCGGTGCCCGCCCACTCTCGCCACCCCCACCCCACTCTGTGAAAGGTCTGGTTACGCCCCCGTCGGACAGAAAGGGCCGGTGCCCACCCACTCTCGCCACCCCCACCCCACTCTGTGAAAGGTCTGGTTACGCCCCCGTCGGGCAGAAGGGGCCGGTGCCCGCCCACTCTCGCCACCCCCACCCCTCCGTGAAAGGCCTGGGTACGCCCCCGTCGGGCAGAAGGGGCCGGTGCCCGCCCACTCTCGCCACCCCCACCCCACCGTGAAAGGTCTGGTTCCGCCCCCGTCGAACAGAAGGGGCCGGTGCCCGCCCACTCTCGCCACCCCCACCCCACCGTGAATGGCCTGGTTACGCCCCCGTCGGACAGAAGGGGCAGGTGCCCGCCCACTCTCGCCACCCCCACCCCACCGTGAAAGGTCTGGTTCCGCCCCCGTCGGACAGAAGGGGCCGGTGCCCGCCCACTCTCGCCACCCCCACCCCACCGTGAAAGGTCTGGTTCCGCCCCCGTCGAACAGAAGGGGCCGGTGCCCGCCCACTCTCGCCACCCCCACCCCACCGTGAATGGCCTGGTTATGCCCCCGTCGGACAGAAGGGGCAGGTGCCCACCCACTCTCGCCACCCCCACCCCACTGTGAAAGGTCTGGATCCGCCCCCGTCGGGCAGAAGGGGCCGGTGCCCACCCACTCTCGCCACCCCCACCCCACTCTGTGAAAGGTCTGGTTCCGCCCCCCTCGGACAGAAGGGGCCGGTGCCCACCCACTCTCGCCACCCCCACCCCACCGTGAATGGCCTGGTTACGCCCCCGTCGGACAGAAGGGGCTGGTGCCCACCCACTCTCGCCACCCCCACCCCACCGTGAATGGCCTGGTTACGCCCCCGTCGGGCAGAAGGGGCAGGTGCCCACCCACTCTCGCCACCCCCACCCCGCTGTGAAAGGCCTGGTTACGCCCCCGTCGGGCAGAAGGGGCAGGTGCCCACCCACTCTCGCCACCCCCACCCCGCTGTGAATGGCCTGGTTACGCCCCCGTCGGGCAGAAGGGGCAGGTGCCCACCCACTCTCGCCACCCCCACCCCGCTGTGAAAGGCCTGGTTACGCCCCCGTCGGGCAGAAGGGGCAGGTGCCCACCCACTCTCGCCACCCCCACCCCGCTGTGAAAGGTCTGGTTACGCCCCCGTCGGACAGGCACCCTTACCCCCCTCACTGGTCGATCGCAAAGGTAGTCTGGGTAGATTGTATGGCATAAAAAATAGAGGATGGGTGACGCGTTCAACCGCGCCAGCTGCTGCCAAACTCCAGCATGCGGCCGCGTCACCTAGTTAGCCTCCGAATTATTTCTATTAAACTTAAGAAAGGGTATAAAAATGAATGGGGGAGCTGGACCAAGTAAGAAGCCAAAAACCTACCACTTCCATATGGAATGCGGGGGGGACTGTTTGTTTTCCACAATGTCATATTCGAAGCGCATTTGCCTCATCTGTCAGTCTTCCGTCGCTATTCCGAAGAGTGTGGAAAAAAAATTGATACTATGCTCTATGCTTTTAAAACATTAATCAATATTATTCAAATCATGTATCAATGCAATAAGCAATTAATAATGAAACTTATGTTACCATTTATGTTATAACTGTTAACTAATTATATACAATTGTATAATTACTGTTTCATGACTTACTGTTTTATGACTCTGATACATGGTGCAATAATTCTGTAGCAGGCTGCAATGCTTAAAGTGCGGAACTAGTATGTCGCAAGAGGCCCAAACTAAGGTATAGATCTAAGTTTGAGAAGTTAGCTGTTGCAGCATAAAACAATATAAATAGCCACGGGGAGGGGGGGCTTGAGGGACAAGTGAGATGCAAGGGCGATAACAGCCTCAGGTGACGGCTGCAGGGAAGGTTAACTCTGGTGTTGTCCTGATGGTCACTGATAACAGGGGAACCACAGCCTAAATTCTACCACTCAGCCGCCCCTGCCCTGATGATCACCAATAGCAAGGTGACCACAGACTAATTTCCACTGCCCAGTCACCTCCCCCTATTGATCACAAGATGCTTAATAATTAATATGCTGATATGTCGCAATTCTTTGCTGATGTGTTGCAACTTTTTTGCCTATAAAAGATGTATCCACCTGTTGTTCGGGGAGCTGGTCACAAGACCCATGAAAGACTGCTGAGTGACTGTTCCCCAAAGCTTTGGTAACGGTAATAAAGTTTGTCAGACTCTTAAACTCTTCGACTTCTGCCAAATTCCTTTCACAGGGGGTGGAGGGGGGAGGGGGCCAGAGGATGAGCCTGGAGCCTAATCATGCGATGAATCGAGCACGTGGGGGCAGTGAGGATCTCAGCCTGAGCTCGATGTTAGCATGTCTTAGCTTAGCATAGCCTCCTCCCTGCCTCGGCTTCCCAGGAATAGCGCCACCTGCAGGCGGCAGCGGATCCTTCGTCCCCCAGTACTCTGTCTGTCGAAGTGCCCAGATAGAGCAATGTGGTGATATGAGGGGGTAAATACTCTCGCATTTCCGGGTAAACATGACCACCCTGAATAGATGTGATAATTACCGAAAAGCAGCCTCTGAATACAGGACCGTGTTTCCCGTTTGGTACGTAGACGACAGCTGCTCTGGGTTCACAGGGTCAGCAAGCGTCCATCCCGGATTAAGTTACAGCTGTCATGTTAGCACGTTAGCATTAGCCACTTCTCACTGCCACAAGCTCCTTGCACAGACAGTGAGGTACTTCCTGGAAAGTCATGGACCAAGGTGGGGAGGGCAGGCTGGGAGGAACGAGGCAGGAGTGGACATTTCAGGGTCATCGGAGAGTGCGATAAGGGCTGGGACAACCCTCTGAGCTATTAGACTCGCACTGACCCCCTTCACCAACAGCTGATTGGTCAGATCAGGATGATGTCACACGGTGTGCATGGAAAGAGCAAGCATGGCACCATTGCGATGCGGAGAGAGAGGGACAAAAAATAATAACGATAAAACAAACAACCATCCAAACAGGAAACAAAAGAGGAATAAACAAATCAATAATGAGGTGAAACGAGGTTAAAATGGACACGTCCAACATATATCACATGCAAAAGTAAGGAGCAAAGCAAAATCTGAGAGATCAAGCAAGAACAAATTTATGTGAAACCACCGATGTGGGGGTGTTGATTCTGTATGTAGCACTTCTGGGCATCGATTTGATGATTTGTGGGGAAGGGGGGCTTCAGATTCAATAAGGCAGGCAAGCAAATCCAATACGGCATCATAGTATTACAGTGTTACAGCACAGTACAGTAACACAGTATTACAGTAGAGTAACACAGTGTTACAGTGTTACAGCACAGTACAGTAACACAGTGTTACAGCACAGTACAGTAACACAGTATTACAGTGTTACAGTACAGTAACACAGTATTACAGTGTTACAGTACAGTAACACAGTATTACAGTGTTACAGCACAGTACAGTAACACAGTGTTACAGTACAGTAACAGGCCTGAATGTTAACCATCTCTGCTTTCTACATTCCACCTGCTGGTTATTCTCTAAGCAGCAGGGGCAGATCTACAGGGAGGTGGGGGGGTAGGTCTTGCCCCCTAGCTAGGGTTGCCACACGTCCCTTAGAATACGGAATCATCCCGAACTTGACAGTTAAATTGTGTGTCCCTTTTCAATTAATCTGGGACGTGGATTGTGCCGTATTTTAGTTGTGATGAACGCAGCATCATCTCATCCACATTTTGCATGAAAATACCATTGGATATATTTGTTGGTATCTAAGGCGCTAGTGATTGGGTAAGACATGCAAGATCTGAGCCAATCAGAAGCAGAGACAGGCGAGTCTCTTAGTGGAGGGTGGAAAGTCGGTCAGAAATGTCAACAGCTTCCCCCGTTACCCCTCTGATGAAGCTCAGCGTCCCCCTAGCATCTCCTGAGGCTGATATGCTCATGTCGGCTTTTTATCTCCTCTGTGATTGTATGATGATAATTACGTTCGATTTCATATGCGGCTGCCTATTCATTAGCAGATAACATTAGATGTATGTACATTACATGTAACTGAATCACGCCCATGACTTTCTACTGGGGACCGACTGTCTTTCTGAATTAGGTGTCTGTGCCATAAACTGGCCTCTTTTCTAACATTAGGCTGTTATGTTATGATGTCATTATGATGTCATTTGTTTATTAAGGTTGAGGTTTAACACCACAGACATGAGCATTTATTTAATACATGAATCAAAATATAGTCTCCATGTCAAGAAAATAAACAACTTTGATGTGTTATGATAAACCGATCTGGAAAATTGCATCTTTAAATACTAATGGATTAACAGTAGGCAATACTATAAAACTGAATGAATGGATGAATGAATACAAAGACATTAATTTAATTACTTTACATATGTTTAAAAATGTATGTAAAAATGCATGACAACGGCAAAGAATGACAAATATTTTAGCCAAAACCTGTGTTCATACCATCCTTTACAATTATTTAATTTCATTGATTTCTTCCCCTCTAGGTCTCAGCCGAGTTAAAGTGTGTGTATCATACAGTTAAACACAACCTTAGCTATAACACTGCTGACTGCTTACACAAGCTCAATCAAAAGATTCTACGAGACTCAAAAACTGGACAGAAAATGTCTCTCAGGAGAACAATGGCAGAAGCGTTGGTCAAAGATGTCCTGGCTGCAGAGGCGGTGGCCGATGTTGTTGATGCCTTAACATCAGGCTCACCAGTCCCGTTCTCAATACAGGCTGATGCATCAAATAAGGGAAACAGGAAGACGTTAACCCTTTATGTGCAATGCTTCAGGTCAGAAAGTGGGACCTGCAACAAAATGATGGATTTCAGGGAGAATGCAGATGAGTCAGCTGCTGCGATTATAGATGGCAGACAACGATCCCTTGAGAAATCTGGCTTTTACCATCAGATCAAGTTACAGCATTTTGTGCAGACAATACATCTGTAAATTACGGCATCCACAACTCTGTCTTCACCAACCTGAAGAAAAAACAAAAAGATTGTTGCAAGCTAGCTGCCCTGCCCATATTAGACACAACACAGTAAAGCATGCTCTCTACCAGCTCACTGGAGATGTGGAAAACATTCTGCTGATGGCCTATGGCCACATCTCCACATCTGCTAAATGAAGGGAATCCCTCAAAGAGTTTTGTCAATTTTGTGATGTGGCGTTCAGGGAATTCTGTGACATGCTCCACTGAGATGGCTATCCCTCAATTTAGCCGGCTATCTCCCGGCTTATTCAAACCTGGACTGCTCTCGGGTCTTACTTCAGAGATTCCACCACCTGTGTTGAGTTACATGCTGACCATCATCAGCCACAGCCACAGCTTCCCAGCACCCACTGGATATGTGGGAAGGATCTTTTCCAGACTGGCCAACAAATGCAGTGACAGCAGGAACAGGTGCTCAGTGGAACTCATGAGGAGTGAGCCCATGATCACTCTCAGCTTTGAGCACTCCTCTTCAGGGTTTTACTCCAGTATTCTGAAAGACAAACAGACACTCAGTGCTGCAGGGAGCGACAAGAAATACACCTGGAGAAGGACGTAACACACAAAATGAGAAAGAGAAACGCTGGCCCTGTAATCGTGGTCTGCTGTTCCACGCAGACAAAAGAACTCTGTTGGACTGTTGACTGTTCATGGAAGAGAGAAGTTCATGGAAAATCCAGACGGATCTTTTACTGTTTCACGTTATTTGCACGGAAAATTTCTTTTGGGTTCTTTCATTTGTGGAGAAGCAGAACACAAAGGACTAAAAAGGAATTGTTGATTTTTTTTAATGATCGTTTGAGTGTTGATGCATTTATCTTATTTATAGTTAATAGGATAGGGATGAGTTAACAATGTATATCCTGAAGATAAATTAAATTTAAGTGTTATACACCTTAGGTTTTCATATAAAGTGATGGACTTTGTCTGTCAACCCTAATTTCATTACTAATATAACTGAAAAAAATTTCATTCAGCTTATTTTTATGTCCATTGATAATAAAGTACTTCAAATATTAAGTATGTATCGTAATACTTTTTGAGACCATGGTTTAAGTTATGATTTTCCACCACTGGTGCGTCACTTGGCACATTGTGGTTGTGGCAAGTCCCCACTATGGTAAGTGTCCTTTATGTTTCTGCATTAAACGTGGCAACCCGACCCCCAGCCACCCCCCAACTTCCCAGTTCCAAAAACAGTAAAATTAAAAAAGGCAAAATTATTGTTCTAAATATGTTCAGTGAGTCTCTCTGGTGGTGTCACATTCCTTGGTGATCTTTTGAGGGGTTGTTCTTGCACCGGAGATGGTGCCTCAGATAATGGATTCTCTGAGTATGGAGGTTGTCCAGCAGCATCATCAGTCCTCTGTTCCGCTTTAACTGGTCCCATGACGTCACGCCGATTCCGTGTCAGCAGACTCAGCACTGCTCCATCTTCAGTCTGAACTATGTATGACCTTGGCTGACCTTCATTGAGAATGGTTGCCATGTGTTTGTTTTGTCTTCGAGCTTCACCTGGTCACCAATGTGCAGGTCAGTTAAGCTCTTTGTTCCTCTGTCGTAGCAGAACTTCTGCTTTGCTTTCTGCTGTTCCTTGAACCTCTTTACCTTCTCCCCATCCTGAGTTTTCAGCAGTCTCTCCTGATTGGGCAGGTTTGATCTCAGCCGACGTCCCATGAGGAGTCTAGCTGGCGACATGCCACACTCCAGCGGCGTTCTGCGGTACACAAGCAGCTCTGCTAGAAATCATCTCCACAGACCTGTTTTGCACAGCAGCCTCTTCACCATCTGAACTGATTTTCCTACTAACCCATTTGACTGTTTATAATGGGGACTTGATGTTGGATGCACAGAGCTCCATTCTTCAGCAAAGCGTCTAAAGCTCTCGTTGGAGAATTGCGGTCCATTATCTGTAAAGACCTCACCCGGCACCTCATGTCTGGCGAAAATGGCTTTCATGTATGTTGTCACAGCCTCCGCTGTTGTCATGGGCAGTCTACAAAAGAGAGCGGTAGTCTGTTACTACTATATAATCTTTCCCTGCACAGACAAACAGGTCAGCGCCCACTTTCTGATATGGTCTGTCGGGCACTGGGTGTGGCTTAACTGGTTCAGCAGTTTGCTTGATTGATATCTCAGACATGTTGGGCAGTTTGAAGGTGTGACTATGCTGACCGCTTATCCTGCTGTATGTAAACTATCACTTAAGCTAAACACAGCCCTGCCTGCCTCAGCAGCATGTGAGAGGCTTTTTACTGCAGCTGGATTGATCCTTAGGCCACAAGACGGGCAGCAATCAGCTCATGCAACTTTGAGAACCAGCTTCTGCTTAAGCTAAGTAAGGACTTTTACAAGTTTGAGTAATTTGATCACACTGAGATTGTCTTGATGTCTTGCTAAAAATAAATTACTTGTTTTCTTTGTCAGCTTGTGTTGTTTCATTCTGTAACATTTTACCAATTTCCTATTCTAGAGGTTCTCCAAGCTAGTCAGAGGCATTAGGTATTGTATGTGTTGTGCCAATAATGCAACAATGCAGTGAAAGAAAATGTACTTTTACTGCTTAAGTATTTTTAAAAGCAAGTACTTCAGTACTTTAACTTAAGAAAAAATTTGACTGCACGACTTTCACTTGTATTGGAGTAACATTTGACCAGTGGTATCTGTACTTTCACTTGTATTGGAGTAACATTTGACCAGTGGTATCTGTACATTTACTTGTATTGGAGTAACATTTGACTGGTGGTATCTGTACTTTCACTTGTATTGGAGTAACATTTGACCAGTGGTATCTGTACTTTCACTTGTATTGGAGTAACATTTGACCAGTGGTATCTGTACTTTCACTTGTATTGGAGTAACATTTGACCGGTGGTATCTGTACTTTCACTTAAGTAATGAATGTCAGCTCTTTGTCCACCTCTGCTGGTTGCTCTTTGTGCTCGGGGTAGCTTGTCCCAGAGTGTGACTGGAGCGCTGTGCTAGATTGCTTGAATAAAGAAAATAACTTTGCTCACCAACTGAGACATCCGGAGTTTTATACTAAGTGGCCAAACTAAAGTGATTAGAGAGGTTGATTTATAATTTTTCTTCCACAGGGTCAGTCCTGTGCTGGTGCTGCAGCCCCAGTTAAATGTACTGCAGTGTACAGTGCACCTCTCCCAAACCACCTAAGTATTGGAACTTTGCCACCCTGTTCATTTGACTTCCTCTGCTGCCCCCTGGAGGTTGGGCCCCCCCTTTTATTCTGGTTCCTCCCAAGGTTTCTTCATTCTAGGGAGTTTTACTTGCCACTGTTGCCTCTGGTTTGCTCACTGGGGGCTTTGAGTGGAGGGTAATGTAAAGTACTTTGAGACAATGTTATGTTGTGAGAATGCACTATATAAATAAAGTTGAAGTGAACTATCTATCTATAGTATTATGCCAGCATTTTTTTCTTTTTGTCCTTTCCAAACTTCATGTGCTCTGCTCCACCCCATTACTACAAAACGGGAAATTCCTGCACCTTAACGGATCGCAAGTTCTCTCCCCAAAGCATAGTACTGCAGTACACTTGTAGGAGCCATAGTTAAATTGCTTGATGTATGTTTACTGTAATCAGTTTGTATTTGGCACAAGTGCGCCCCCTACAGGTGGTGAGGGTGCTGCCCTGAAAAGGAGGTGACGTGGTACATGGGGGGGGAGAAGCGGGCCAGCAGACACCGTCATTGACCTCAGCCTTGGGCTTTAGGCGCGGTCTGTTCGCTGCCCTGGGGAAGCGTCGGAGATGATAAGGTAGCAAGAAGATTTGAATTTCATTTTGTAATATGTTTTTTTTTTTTATATATATATATAAATTAAGAAGCATTAAACAGCAACTTGTCGATCCTTTTGTGAAGGGCTAAGCTAAAGGCTGCGAGTCAGACGAAATGGTACCCGCACTTCGCAGGTGGCAAAACCACGAAAGGGAGGGTTAAAGGAAAAACCGGACTTTTGCTTTTTGTCACTTCAACACTCTTTGTACACAATAAACATCTGCAATATTTATTTGTTACATTTCTGCTAACGGTAACTAATTATTTGAAGCAGTTTACACTTTTAAAACATAGAAAGGAAGAACTGGACAGAATGAATAAAACTGAATGCATGAATTAATTCAAATTAAATCCTTATTTCTTTTAACTGTTACTTATATTATTTGTCTGATGTGTTTAATATGCGACATTTTTGACCCTGGTTTTACTCAGTTTATTGGCTGTTTATCATAGACTCTCTCATAGCTTAATCTTTTAGCATACAATGAAGTGCCTATTTTACAAAGTTTTTCCAACTCAAAATACCAATTAGTTCGCTAAACTTCCAAAAATTGATTGGAATATGTTACCTATCTAAGTAACAGTTTTTACAGTGCAGGTACCAGTGTCCCAAACCCATCAGGGTGTTTCGGGGAGGGTTATGCTGATCTGGGGTGTGGGAAGATCATTGGGGGGGGGGGAGGCATATTGGGTCTGTTATGTCTTAGGCTTTAGGCAGGAAGAGACTGTTTTGAATACTGTGTGTCCTTGTCTCACAGTAGCCTGCATATGGTCAGTCTCGCAGGTCCTGAAGGCCTTTGAGAGACGGGCAGCGGAGAAGGGGGGGGGGAGCCACCTGCAGGAAGGGATTCAAGCTGCCCCAACCGGTGCACAGAGAGATGTAGTTATGAAGTCGTCACAGTAGGACATGTTTTGGGAAATTGAGCAAAATGGATGGATGTACCTTGGTATCAAGGTGAACCAATAAAGGAGGAGAATTATGTTTGTCATACGTTTGATCTTGGTTTGTTGGTGTTTTGTGACCAATCAGGACTTAGACGTCCTTAAATGGAATTGGGTGTTATGATTTACCAGCTGGTTGCTGTTTGTGCTCAGGGTAGCTGGTGCCAGAGTGTGACTGGAGCGCTGTGCTAGATTGCTTGAATAAAGTAGATAACTTTGCTCACCAACTGAGACGTCCGGAGTTTTATTCTAAGTGGCCAATTTTTCTTCCACAGGGTCAGTCCTGTGCTGGTGCTGCAGCCCCAGTTAAATGTACTGCACTGTACAGTGCACCTCTCCCAAACCACCTATGTCCTGGAACTTTGCCACCCTGTTCATTTGACTTCCTCTGCTGCCCCCTGGAGGTTGGGCTCCCCTTTTAGTCTGGTTCCTCCCAAGGTTTCTTCATCCTAGGGAGTTTTACTTGCCACTGTTGCCTCTGGTTTGCTCACTGGGGGCTTTGAGTGGAGGGTAATGTAAAGTACTTTGAGACAATGTAATGTGAGAATGCACTATATAAATAAAGTTGAATTGAACTATCTATAGTATTATGCCAGCATTTTTTTCTTGTTCCACTGCTCCACACCTTCTTGTCCTTTCCAAACTTCATGTGCTCTGCTCCACCCCATGACTATTAAAGACTACAAAACGGGAAATTCCTGCACCTTAACGGATTGTGCGTTCTCTCCCCAAAGCCATTGTCGCTTAGTTATGTTCACCTTCCCAGTCGCTCCTCATTCAAGGTAAGGTGAGAATTTTCTCAGAAAATGCTGTTAGTTACTTTAATAGTCTTTATGATTTTTAAATCCAGGCCTAGAAGAGTGACATGCTGAAGACCCAAGGAAAAATAATATTAACAGAATCACTATATTTAATCACTTAAGAATGTTTCTGTTAGTCATAACTCTCCTTGCATGTGCATTTCAGTGTTTCTCTCTAAGTTGTTTTGCACAGCAATTCTTACACAGTTACAGAATAGACCTCTGTGATAGTAGTAATAGACATAGTAATAGCTTGTTTTCTTGGTGCTGTATGTGTCACACATGGACATCCTGCTCCTGGAGAATTTGCTGAACCTGTCTGATCAGCCTCAGCACTGTCATGACATGCAGGACGAATGACTCGAGGGCAGGAGTTTGCAAAACAAAAAGGGGGTTTTACTGAACTTAACCAACCAGGGACTGGAAATGAAAAAGATCACGAGGGATCTAAACGAGAGGGGTAGAGCGAGGAGGGACATGGGTGACAGGAGGAGCGACGGTAATGACCGGACTGGTGATGATGGGACAAACAGGAACTTAAATACAGAGACTAACAAGAGGAAACAAGCATCAGGCGGATGTGGCGGGCAGGACGCCTGGGGCGGCACATCGGGGCCACGCGAGGGAGGAGACGGGAGGGTCGGGCAGACGTGGCGGGCAGGACGCCACAAGCATCAGGGGCGGCACATCGGGGCCACGAGAGGCAGGAGACGGGAGGGTCGGGAGGACGTGGCGGGCAGGACGCCACAAGCATGGAATCTTATCTGTTTGTTTGTTGTTTTAAGAGTAATGGTCTGATTCAACAGAATACCTCAGCATATCTCTGAGTGTTTGAATAAAGAAGCATCCCAGTATGGCAAATTAAATAATTCTCACCACACAAAGTATGCTGATCTATTCTAATCTAAGGGTAGGTAAGGGTCCAAGGATCGATATCCGTCACAGGCCTTTAGTCTAAAAACAAGGTACAGCGGCCATATAGAGCAACAATGACCCTTTTGCATTTATTGCAGTCCCTGTAACATCCAACATCATAGTACTACTTTTTGAGCGATTTGAGCAAAGGAATTAACGTTTGCAAATTAAAGTTATATACTGTTTCTGGGTATAGGGCAAATCAATGTATCTATTATGGTGATACACTGTTTTGGATTTTATTGTTGTTTTCTTTCATTGTTGCTATTTGACAGTTAGTTAAGTCTTAGTAAAATTTACTCTCATTTCAGTTTTAACAAGAAATAAAATCAGCTCCGCCGATCTATTAGGTTGCTTACGGTACAGGTTGACATGTTATATTCTGCGCACTCTGGTACAGTATGTCTGGTCTTCTGAGGGTTTTCACCTGGTCATTTTGTTTTTCCTGGAGTCTCAGCTCAGTGTCTGTAAATTTAGAGGCTTAAAATCCACGGAAGTGTGGCAGTGAGTATTAGGGCCGCTGCTGCATTCAAATACATAAAGAGAAAAATAAGTTAATTTATTTTCAGAGTGCGAATACGAATACTGAAGGAACAGATAAGTATATATAAGGTGAGTAATGAAACCAATAGGTGCAAACAATTCAAAGAATAAGGTAATTCCAAACTGAATACAAGTATGAGCCCCTGAGGAATGACAAGGCATCCTGGGTAATGTAGTCTATTAACCCTGGATTGTGACAAATACATTTTTGACTAAAGCACATGGTAGAATAAGTCCCATAGATAGATTTGGAGACCCCTGCCCTTAGATATTCGTCAGGCCTCTTCTCTTAACCTGCGTGAAGTTGGCCCCCCATATGTTTCAGATTTCAACCGAACTGGTCTCAATCGTATGTGCCGCGTTTGTGCCGGATTGTGCCGTTAAAATTTTTGTTTGTGCTGTTTTAGTTTCTGAGATATAAATGTGTGTTTACATGGTGACGTCATCAGCATGAAGTTGGCCCCCCATTTGCGTCAGATTTTCACCAGACCGATCGCAATCGTGTGTACTGCGTTTGTGCTGGTTTGTGCCGTTAAAACTGTCCTTTGTGCTGCTTTAGTTTCCGAGATATTAATGTTTGTTTACATGGTCACGTGACACCAGCGTGAAGTTAGCCCCCCATTTGTGTCTGATTTCCACCAAACCGATCGCAATCGTATGTACTGCGTTTGTGCTGGTTTGTGCCGTTAAAACTGTCCTTTGTGCTGCTTTAGTTTCCGAGATATTAATGTTTGAAATGTTGTCCCCCCTCCCATTTGCGTCTGATTTCGACCAAAGCGATCGCAATCATTTGTGCCATTAAAACTGTCCTTTGTGCTGCTTCAGTGCTGATATATTGCTTATTTACTTGGTCACGTGACTTCGCCTTTAAGTTGCCCCCCATTTGCCTCCGAATCGGTCTCAATAGTTTGTGCCGTTTAAAAGTTGTCTGTACTGTACAGTTATACCTCTTAGTTTATGCCCTTACATGATCGCCGTATAGTGCTCAAGCTCATGTTTCTCATGTTAACAGAAGGTGGAGCGTTTGATGACTCCGCGACAAAGCTGCACGTACTTAGTCAGCCCCGCCAGCCAGATAACGCATTTCAAGATCGTGCTGAATAAATTCAGGTTCTCAGCGGCTAACACCCATATGCGTTTCATATGTAGCACTTTGTATTCATTTTATGCTGCTATTTAATAAGTGGGCGCTGTATTTTCACATGAGAAATGCCATTTTAGAAATTGGGGGGCGCGGGCGTTAATATTTTTGAGGTCTATACCTGTTCATTAACTATACACACATACATACATACGTATTCATACATAGACATACATATTTTCGCTAAATTCTTACAAAGACAGTAAAACTTCATTATTGGACATTTTTATTTAACCGCCATGTGCAAGAAGTAAGAGGGTCCATGGGAAGGTAAAGACATCACAATACACAGTGCAGGCAAAATGACAGGAGTTTATTATACATTGTTGTACAGTATTAAGCATTAACTAGTTGCGTTTGGTGCTGGGGCGTTCACTACCTTGTAGCAAAACGCTATGTACGTCTGCATATAATTTAGGATTCTGTGATGTGCTTTACCACACAATCACTTTTGACACCGCAAGAGCCACTTTCCATACTGTTGTTTTGCTTTTTCACTCCCAAATTACACATTCCCAAGAATCTTTAAATCTCAAGGAATCGTACTGTGTTGTGATGAGTTGGTAGAACAGATGATAACCTGGGTCAAGCCTGCACGTAACGAGGCAGTATGTAACTGGCGGTCATTTGTGAAAATATCTAGCATGATCCTAAAATGCGGTATCTGGCTGGCGGGGCTGACTAAGTCTACGTGCAGCTTTGTCGCGGAGTCATCAAACGCTCCACTTTCCGTTAACATGAGAAACACAAGCCTGAGCACTATACGGCGATCACGTAAAGGCATAAACTAAGAGGTATAACTCAGAAAAATAACAATACAGACAACTTTTAAACGGCACAAACTATTGCGATCGGTTTGGTCGAAATCAGACGCAAATGGGGAGAAGGGGTTACAGCACAAAGTGTACTGTACTGTTACGTTTTCCATGGCAGTGTCACGCACGTACAGGTAGTGTCTCGTGACTACGCCGGCACTGTCGCGGGACAGCGCTGCACTGTACTGTTACGTCTGGCATGCACGTATTGGCAGTGTCTCGTAGTGCAGTCTGACTTGGCGGATTGTCCCGTTGCAGCACAGTTGACACTGAAGGTATATTCGTCCAAAACAAACCAATATTCAATCATTAGCAATTTAAGTGTCAGTGGGAGTTATGTTCTTAATCATCACTTTGTCGTATTTATTAGGCTAATGGAAACATAACACGTGGGAAGATGTGAACGTGATTCCTACTGTTACTTAATGACAAAACAAAGAAGTTATGGCAATGAAATGCTATTGTTTTTCATCCACAGACGCTACCCCTAGTGGTACATGCCAGTTACTTCAGATAGTCACGCTACGGGGGAAATACGATGTCTGGAAGCGCACTCATAATCCAACGCTTTGTATAAGCGTATTTTTCACAACGCTGTAAGCATTACACTGCTCTACCATTCATTGATTAAAAAAACGATTGAAAACCTGATGTGTAACGAATGCTATCATAGATATTCCAAAGACGCTACCCCTAGTGGCACATGCCAGTTACTTCAGATTGTCATGCTACGGGGGAAATACGATGTCTGGAAGTGCACTCATAATCCAACGCTTTGTATAAGCGTATTTTTCACAACGCTATAAGCATTACACTGCTGATAGAACGTGAATGCAATATCTACCATTCATTAATAAAAAACGATTGAAAACCTGATGTGTAACGAAAGCTATCATAGCTATTCCAAAGACGCTCCCCCTAGTGGCACATGCCAGTTACTTCAGATTGTCACGCTGCGGGGGAAATACGATGTCTGGAAGCGCACTCATAATCCAACACTTTGAATAAGCGTATTTTTCACAACGCTGTAAGCATTACACTGCTCTACCATTCATTGATTAAAAAAACGATTGAAAACCTGATGTGTAACGAAAGCTATCATAGCTATTCCAAAAACGCTCCCCCTAGTGGTACATGCCAGTTACTTCAGATTGTCATGTTGTTTTAAGAAATGGGTCGTCCAGTTAGCAAATATAATGCAGTATAACATAAACAATATGGCAATATGCATATGAATTTCAATTCAATTTTAGATGGCGTCCTTCACAACAGTCGTCACAAGGCGCTTGACATGGATGTGTTGTAATACATTAATACATTACAACATCATTTGACAGAGTAATACATAACGGCAAGTAAGTCATTGTGTGTGTGTGTGTGTGTGTGTACACATCTGTCCCTACACTGACAGCCACAGTAAAATTTGCTGTACTAGCTTGACACAATAGCTTTGACACATGCTAGTGATGCTTGTTAGAAGCTAAGAAAACACTGATTAAAATAATATGACTTTACAATGTTTCACGCAAACAATTTAGACAGTATGACAAAAACTCTGATCATCATAAAATTTACTTTTTTTACTCTGAAAAGTATTTTTTTGCAGAAGGAATGGTCTTATGTGGCTCCCTTCTTCCAGAAAGAAGGAGGGGCTCACTGAGTGTGTGCAGTGTGAATAACTGGGCAACCTCTGCTAGGAGGATCTCCACTGTGGGGCCGCATATGACATTAGGCAAACTTCAGGAACACTGGGCTAAATTATAGGATATTATTATTGTCATTATTAATAATAATAATAATAATCACTCCTGGCATTCAAACCAGCAACTTTCTGATTGCTGGCACAGAACCCTAGCCTCAGAGCCACAGAGAGAAAAAAAATGACAAATTTCATTAGCCTACAGGTTAGTTAATCTTAAATTCACATTTCGGATATGAGTATTTTCAGATCTCTCTCGTAAGGACCTGGAATTCTAACTAGTAAAAATGTAAAGTAAAATTACAATTGTAAAAAATGTAGGGCTTTACAACATAACTTTTTACTAGTAAAAATTTAATATAGTAAATGTGAGGCAAAAATGCAATTTTTCTTTTGCAGTTTCTACTAGTAGGAATCAAGTTATTTCGACTAAGCCTTAGACTATTGAAAGACAATTTGGCCTGCCATATACACATGGCATGTTAGTAAATGCTGTAATAAAATCCCCTCTGTAATTAATTTGTACATGCAACATATTGTTTGCATTGTTTGCACCTTTTAAAATAACCTTCCTTAAAAGAAAACTGAAAACTAACCCATTTAGCGTGACAATCTGAAGTAACTGGCATGTACCACTAGGGGGAGCGTTTTTGGAATAGCTATGATAGCTTTCGTTACACATCAGGTTTTCAATCGTTTTTTTAATCAATGAATGGTAGAGCAGTGTAATGCTTACAGCGTTGTGAAAAATACGCTTATACAAAGCGTTGGATTATGAGTGCACTTCCAGACATCGTATTTCCCCCGCAGCGTGACAATCTGAAGTAACTGGCATGTGGCACTAGGGGTAGCGTCTTTGGAATAGCTATGATAGCATTCGTTACACATCAGGTTTTCAATCGTTTTTTTAATCAATGAATGGTAGAGCAGTGTAATGCTTACAGCGTTGTGAAAAATATGCTTATACAAAGCGTTGGATTATGAGCGCACTTCCAGCCATCGTATTTCCCCTGCAGCGTGACAATCTGAAGTAACTGGCATGTACCACTAGGGGTAGCGTCTTTGGATGAAAAACAATAGCATTTCATTGCCATAACTTCTTTGTTTTGTCATTAAGTAACAGTAGGAATCACGTTCACATCTTCCCACGTGTTATGTTTCCATTAATATAGCCTAATAAATACGACAAAGTGATGATTAAGAACATAACTCCCACTGACACTTAAATTGCTAATGATTGAATATTGGTTTGTTTTGGACGAATGTACCTTCAGTGTCAACTGTGCTGCAACGGGACAATCCGCCAAGTCAGACTGCACTATGAGACACTGCCAATACGTGCATGCCAGACGTAACAGTACAGTGCAGCGCTGTCCCGTGACAGTGCAGCGCTGTCCCGTGACAGTGCCGGCGTAGTCACGAGACACTGCCTTTACGTGCGTGACACTGTCATGGAAAACGTAACAGTACAGTACATTTTGAGCAGTAACCGCTGCTGGGGGGACAACATTTCAAACATTAATATCTCAGAAACTAAAGCAGCACAAAGGACAGTTTTACCGGCACAAACCAGCACAAACGCAGTACATACGATTGCGATCGGTTTGGTGGAAATCAGACACAAATGGGGGGCTAACTTCATGCTGGTGTCACGTGACCATGTAAACAACATTAATATCTCGGAAACTAAAGCAGCACAAAGGACAGTTTTAACGGCACAAACCAGCACAAACGCAGTACATACGATTGCGATCGGTTTGGTGGAAATCAGACACAAATGGGGGGCTAACTTCACGCTGGTGTCACGTGACCATGTAAACAACATTAATATATCGGAAAATAAAGCAGCACAAAGGACAGTTTTACCGGCACAAACCAGCACAAACGCAGTACATACGATTGCGATCGGTTTGGTGGAAATCAGACACAAATGGGGGGCCAACTTCACGCTGATGACGTCACCATGTAAACACACATTTATATCTCAGAAACTAAAACAGCACAAACAAAAATTTTAACGGCGCAATCCGGCACAAACGCGGCACATACGATTGAGACCAGTTTGGTTGAAATCTGAAACATATGGGGGGCCAACTTCACGCAGGTAAGAGACCCTTCTCTCACCTGAAGCAACTGTGACAGGGAGAGTAAGTAACAGTCTGAGAGCTATACTCAAATTTGGATATATGTCCAGGATATTTTCTTTATATATGTGATCAAGCATCTCAGATGGTGTGGAGATGTGTGTGGGAAAGGATCTGATGGCACTCTTGATCTCCAGCTTCAGGTCACCAGCATCAACATCTTGCATTGTTTTCTCCAGTCTGGAGCAGCATTCATTTAGTCTCCCTCTCTGCACTGTGCTTCTCATGATATCAGTGGCGTAGAGAAAGCCATACAACTCACTTATGCTCTCTAGATGTGAAAATCTCTGTCTTACTGTCATAAGTGCTGTATTTACTAACTGAAGAAAAAAGTTAGTTTTAAACTGCTCTTCACCAGTTAACTGAGTTTGATCTTCTCCATCATAGTCAAACTGTCTTCTTTGTTTTCTCTGACGCACCTCTGGCCAGCTCATCTCTGTTTCAGTCTTCTCTGCTATCTCCCTGGCATCTGACATAGCAGAGGTGAATCCATGGTCCCTAAATTCCTGAAGAAATTCTGTCACTGCCATAAACTCTCTCCTCACAGTTTCAACTGAAATTTTGGGGCTCTGCAGGATCTTGCTGACTTTATTTATATGGAACAATACATTGTACCATATAATGGTACTTACCATAAATGGCCACCTTCGCATCTCCCGCAGGAGGCTTCAAGCTGTTGAAAGAACTTCTGCATCCCTTTTCTCTGTAGCGTACTTCATCAGAGCAGTTAAAGCCTTCAATATTTCAGGCAGCTGGTATCGAACAGCTTTAACAGCTTCAACTCGACACTCCCATCTGGATGTTGATAGTGCCTTCACTGAGAGATCCTTGACATGTTCTCTGAGAATGGCCCAGCGGTGAACTGAGGAACTAAACAGAGTGTAAAGCCGCTGTAACAGACCAAAAAAGCTCATAGAAGTCACAGATGACTTGGCTGCATCACTGACAACAAGGTTCAGTGTATGACTTCCACAAGGAATACATAATGCTTTGTTGTTTAGTTCCAGCACTCTCTTTTGGACCCCTTGCTTTTTTCCCTGCATATTACTCCCGTTATCATATGACTGGCCCCGACAGTTGGAAAGGTCCAAACCAAGTGTTTCTAAGTGTCCTAAAAATGACTCACATAAGCCTTTGTCAGTTGTGTCATGTGCCTGAAGGAATCCAACAAAATGTTCATGAATGGAGATACCTAAATACCTAAAATTTTAAGTTAAGATAACTTACACTGGGCCATCTCACAATCACCTGTGACATAAAAGTGAATAAAATGTATGGTTTTGGGGAAAATGATAAAACAGCGAGAATTTACTGTTAAACAGGCTGCATCTTGCATCTTTTATAATGTACAGCCTATTACTGTAACCTTATTGATGGCAATAGAAATAACCCTCACTACCTTTTTAAGGCAATAGCTTATCTAACAGCTAAGGCTGAACCTCTGCTACCAAGTGATACTGATAGTGAACATTTTATGGACTTCTTTAGTAATAAAATTACAAACATATTCAAATGGTTCACAAGTAACTGATGCACACACCCTTAATGTTTTAGAATTAAACAATGAAGAGAAGTTAAAAACAACAATAATAACTGAAACCAAACTGACCACTTGTCCTCTGGACCCAATCCCCACTCCACTTCTTACAGAATCTCAGGGAGTTCTGTCAAGACCCATAACTGCCACAATGAATGCGTCCCTGTCCCCAGGCTATGACACTGACCAATGTAAAGTAGCAGGAATGAGACCACTACTGAAGGAACCAAGTTTGGACCCATAGAAGCTCAGCAATTACAGACCTGTCTCTAATGTACCATTTCTGTCCAGAGTTCTGAAGAAGATAGTTACTGCTCAGTTACAGCAGTCAAACTGTTAGACACACAAAATACTGGATAGATTCCAGACAGGATTCTGTCAGGGATTCAGAACTGAAACTGCCTTAACTATAGTCATATAATTCGTAACACTGGCAATTGTTCCTGACAGCGTGACAATCGGCCAATTTAATCTATTACATAGACTTGAATTTGATGATGGGATGTGTGGAAGGGCGTTGAATTGGTTTAAATCCTCTTTGACTAATTGACATCAGTATGCTCTGGCAAATAACCGTACTCTGTTGTCAAAGTCACCGGTCCAATAAGGAGTACCACAGGGATCAGTCCTTGGGCCTTTATTGTTTTCTCCCTAAATGCTGCTATTAGGTAACATGATGAGAAAACATACAGTCAAGTGAACAAGAAAGTTTTGCATGTAAGGGCATAATAATTGAAAAAAATTACCTGGACCTTACCAGGTTCTAAATGTATTTAAATGACTGACTTCAGGTGTGGGGGCAGCATGTGGTTCAGTGGGCTAAGCCTCTGTGCCTGTGATCAGAAGGTCACTGGTCTGAGCCCAGTCTTGGTACATCTGCAGGTTCTTCAGCTAGGCCCTTAACTCCCAGCTCCTTGAGTGCTGCTATGGGTGGCTGCCCTTCATAACCAACTTGATCTCACAGTGAGCAAGTTGGGGGAAGCATGAAGAGAATTTCCTCACACAGATCAATATAAAAACAGACAACAGTTCAGCATGTTATTGTTCATTTATGTTATTTATAACAATAATGAAACCAAACTGAAGAAGCCATGTGTGAAAAACTAAGTACAATTATTCAATAGCTTGTAGCACCACCTTTAGCAGCAATGACTCTAAGTAATCATTTCCTGTGTGACTTTATCAGTCACTCATATCATTATGGAGGAGTTCTGACCCACTCTTCTGTACGACGCTGCTTCAGCATTTCAGTCGGCTTGAGGTCTGGACTTTGACTGGGCCATTGCAAAACTTCTTTTCTTTTTTAGCCATTTTGTTGTAGATTTGCTGGTGTGCTTGGGATTATTGTCCTGTTTCATGACCCAATTTTGGCCAAGCTTTATCTGTCAGATGGATGACCTCATATTTAACTCTACAATACTCATGTATACAGAGGAGTTCATGCTTGACTCAATGACTGCAAGGTGCCCAGGTCCTGTGGCTACAAAACAAGCCCAAATCATTACCCCTCCACCACCGTGCCTGACAGTTGGTACGAGGTGTTTGTGTTTTTCTCCTGCGTATGAAAATATTTTGTTGTAACTTCTGACCATTTACTCTTAAAAAAATGATGAGATGCTACTTTTATACTAAAACTGTACCATAAATAAACACATAGTTCTGTGACAAAAGGTGACCATACTGCCTCCAAGATTTTGTTTGGTACTGCATCTCGCACATGCATAGCGTTAATTCCGTGTGTAGGTGCACTAAAGACGCATGGAATGAATAAAGAATACATGTGATGGCCATGATGCGTAAATAAACTCATTGTGAGTGTTGAGTATAAACCGTTGACAGCCTTTGATGAGCAGCTCCTTGAACCACCCACTCTCCTGTAGACCAGTGACCCTAAGTACTAGGTGCCAGTACTCCCCTTGTTATTCAGTGCCAGGTGCCAGTGCTCCTCTTGTTATTTAGTACCAGGTGCCAGTACTCTCCTTGTTATTCAGTGCCAGGTGCCAGTGCTCCCCTTGTTATTCAGTGCCAGGTGCCAGTACTCCCCTTGTTATGTAGTGCCAGATGCCAGTGCTCCCCTTCTTATTCAGTGCCAGGTGCCAGTGCTCCCCTTCTTATTCAGTGCCAGGTGCCAGTGCTCCCCTTGTTATTCAATGCCAAGTGCCAGTGAACCCTTTGTTATTCAATGCCAAGTGCCAGTACTCCCCTTGTTATTCAGTACCAGGTGCCAGTACTCCCCTTTTTATTCAGTAGCAGGTGCCAGTACTCCCCTTATTATTAAGTACCAGGTGTCAGTACTCCCCTTGTTATTCAGTACCAGGTGTCAGTACTCCCCGTGTTATTCAGTGCCAGGTGCCAATACTCCCCTTGTTATTCAGTACCAGGTGCCAGTACTCCCCTTGTTATTCAGTGCCAGGTGCCAGTACCCCTGTTGTTATTCAGTGCCAGGTGCCAGTACTCCCCTTGTTATTCAGTGCCAGGTGCCAGTACTCCTCTTGTTATTCAGCGCCAGGTGCCAGTACTCCGCTTGTTATTCAGCACCAGGTGCCAGTACTCCCCTTGTTATTCAGTACCAGGTGCCAGTACTCCCCTTATTATTATGTACTAGGTGTCAGTACTCCCCTTATTATTAAGTACCAGGTGTCAGTACTCCCCTTGTTATTCAGTACCAGGTGCCAATACTCCCCTTGATATTCAGTACCAGGTTCCAGTACTCCCCTTGATATTCAGTACCAGGTTCCAGTACTCCCCTTGTTATTCAGTACCAGGTGCCAGTACTCCCCTTGTTATTCAGTACCAGGTGCCAGTACTCCCCTTGTTATTCAGTGCCAGGTGCCAGTACTCCCCTTGTTATTCAGTACCAGGTGCCAGTACTCCCCTTGTTATTCAGTGCCAGGTGCCAGTACTCCCCTTGTTATTCAGGGCCAGGTACCAGTGAACCCCTTGTTATTCAATGCCAAGTGCCAGTACTCCCCTTGTTATTCAGTACCAGGTGCCAGTACTCCCCTTATTATTAAGTACTAGGTGTCAGTACTCCCCTTATTATTAAGTACTAGGTGTCAGTACTCCCCTTGTTATTCAGTACCAGGTGCCAGTACTCCCCTTGTTATTCAGAATCAGATTCCAGTACTCCCCTTATGATTCAGTGCCAGGTGCCAGTACTCCCCTTATGACTCAGTGCCAGGTTCCAGTACTCCCCTTGTTATTCAGTACCAGATTCCAGTACTCCCCTTGTGATTCAGTGCCAGGTGCCAGTACTCCGATTGTTAATCAGTGCCAGTACTCCCCTTGTTATTCAGTACCAGATTCCAGTACTCCCCTTGTGATTCAGTGCCAGGTGCCAGTACTCACCTTGTTAATCAGTGCCAGGTGCCAGTACTCCCCTTATTATTAAGTACTAGGTGTCAGTACTCCCCTTATTATTAAGTACTAGGTGTCAGTACTCCCCTTGTTATTCAGTACCAGGTGCCAGTACTCCCCTTGTTATTCAGAATCAGATTCCAGTACTCCCCTTATGATTCAGTGCCAGGTGCCAGTACTCCCCTTATGACTCAGTGCCAGGTTCCAGTACTCCCCTTGTGATTCAGTGCCAGGTGCCAGTACTCCGATTGTTAATCAGTGCCAGATGCCAGTACTCCCCTTGTTATTCAGAATCAGATTCCAGTACTCACCTTATGATTCAGTGCCAGGTGCCAGTACTCCCCTTATGACTCAGTGCCAGGTTCCAGTACTCCCCTTGTTATTCAGTACCAGATTCCAGTACTCCCCTTGTGATTCAGTGCCAGGTGCCAGTACTCACCTTGTTAATCAGTGCCAGGTGCCAGTACTCCCCTTGTGATTCAGTGCCAGGTGCCAGTACTCACCTTGTTAATCAGTGCCAGGTGCCAGTACTCCCCTTGTGATTCAGTGCCAGGTGCCAGTACTCCCCTTGTGATTCAGTGCCAGGTGCCAGTACTCCCCTTGTGATTCAGTGCCAGGTGCCAGTGCTACCCTTGTTAATCAGTGCCAGGTGCCAGTACTCCCCTTGTGATTCAGTGCCAGGTGCCAGTACTCCCCTTGTGATTCAGTGCCAGGTGCAGGTGCTACCCTTGTGATTCAGTGCCAGGTGCCAGTGCTCCCCTTGTTATTCAGTGCCAGGTGCCAGTACTGTCCTTGTGATTCAGTGCCAGGTGCTAGTGCTACCCTTGTGATTCAGTGCCAGTACTCCCCTTGTTATTCAGTGCCAGGTGCCAGTGCTACCCTTGTGATTCAGTGCCAGTACTCCCTTTGTTATTCAGTGCCAGGTGCCAGTGCTACCCTTGTGATTCAGTGCCAGTGCTCCCCTTGTTATTCAGTGCCAGTACTCCCTTTGTCGCCTTTCAGTTTTCACACAACCAAACCACAGACAATCACTTTCCCCCCCAAATTCACTCAATACATGAACTCTGCCACCAGGCGGCAAAACATACTTGACAGTGTTTATTCTAATATCAAGCATGGCTACTAGAGGTGTAACGATACGCGTATTCGTATTGAACCGTTCGGTACGAGGCTTTCGGTTCGGTACGCATTACAAACCGAACGATTCAGAAAAATACTTTTATCCCTCTGGAGTCGACGGCATCCTCAGCGATGCCGAGTATCTTTCTTGTCTATTTCAGTTCATAACTCGCTGAAATCTTATTATAGAAACATGAAAAAAACGCTGACTAAATCCGTAATCGGTCTCCTTTTCAAAACGTCCATTAAGTATTAAAGTTTTTAAAATTGAGCTAAACCGGCATAAAAAGTAAACCAAGTCATCTTACTTTGTTTTACCTGGATCGGGGGCGTGTAGTGCCGCTCTCACCCGAAGATCGCTATTCACATTCTAAATAGCCACATTAATTAGCGCGTATTCAAATGGAATTCGCATGGTAATTTTATTAACAGCGCAACGGTGCAACGCGATCCAGATACATCCCCATCAGCGCCATAATAGGGGGGTAGGGACGTGGCCAGGTGACAATGGCTCATTCATACACATGACAGTTGCTACATATTCAATGAAAGGAGCCAGAAATAGTGACATGAGTTCGGTTTTTCTTATTTATTTATCCAACTGAACGTTGCAACTATACCATTTAGTCATCTTCATGTAGCCAAGACTTTGTTGATCAGATATCTTGGATCAAAACAAACTGCCAGCATTGCTTACTATGTACTTTTATTATGTGTCTGCAATTATTCTAAGCTGCATTTTGCAATATCCATACTTTGATGTCAAATTACAAACTTAACATAAATCTGACATATTTACAAAGTACACTAAGATTAAGATGAGTTTAATGCCAAAACAAATATATAAGAAATAATTTATTTGCTATGAATTAAGTTTATGATATTGAATGAAATGTGTGATCATGCCCCAGTCAGTGAAAGTGTGTTCCCTACTCCTAGACTCCAGAGGGTTATATTTGAAAAAAATAAAAGAGAATAAAGTGTGTAAAATATAATGTTTTCAGTGCTACTACGCTCAACAAGGCAGCCCAAACGACGTGACAGGCAACGTGCTGACTGCCCCTCCCACCCCCAAACACTACTCCAGTCAGTCAGGCATTTGCTGCACTAGCTCGTTGCAAAATGGCTAGTAACGTTAATGCAATTATCAGACCAGAAATAGAGTATCCTCCTATAACCAACAGGTCTGGAGTTTGGGAGCACTTTGGTTTCCCTGTAAGTTATGAGGGTGATGGCAAGAGAGTGGTGGATAAAATGTGGACACACTCATCTTTCTGGAAAAAAAACTTAAAAATTGATTGAAACTGAGTTCCATATAAAAACAAAATTGTTCTTTTCTTTGTAGTTTATAACTACTACAAAGTTACATAATTTTTTTTTATCAGGAGCTTTTTGGTTTTGGTTATAAAGGAGGTTTTGTTTTATTTGCTGCTAAAAAGAAACCTCAGAAGATGTGTGAAGAATAGCTTCATCATTGTTTAAAGTAAAAGAAAAAACAAGATCATACTTTTTTGATGTTTTAATAAATAAAAAAGTGAAAAAAATCAAAGAAATTATCTGGCATTTTTTTTTATTTTTGCTGTATCGAAAACATACCGAACCGTGACACCACTGTGTCGTATCGAACCGAACCGCGATTTTTGTGAACCGTTACACCCCTAATGGCTACTGAACTGTGCCTTTACCACATTTAGGCCAGTCACACCACCTTGCTCTTCTCCTCATACCAGCCTATATCCCCCTCAGGAAGAAAGTAAGACTTGGCCAGGGGACGCTATTTCCCAGCTACACACAACGACTGGAGTCTATTTGAATATCAGGACTTAGAGCAGGACACACAAACTGTGCTGTTCTACATTGCAAACTGTGCTGACAATGTCAGTGTCAACAAACCCGCCCAGGTTTTTCCAAACCAGAAACCCTGGATGATGACAGAAGTCCACTCACTCATCAGGAACCGCCATACTGCCTTCAGGACAGGAGACAGAGGACAGGGTACAGGGGACAGGGGACAGTACAGCACAGGGAGAGATGACCTGAGGAAGGGCATCAAAGCTGCCAAGATGGCACAGAAACTGAAAATGTAGGACCAGTACAAACATACGTAGTGTACAGAAGGACCAGAATTAGTGTGAATTGAGAAGCCTTATGGCCTGGGGGAAAAAGCTTCCTGAGTCTCTCTGTCCTGGACATGAGGCAACGGAGCCGTCTGCCTGAGTTCAGCCTGTGGAACAGGCAGTTTGCGGGGTGTGAGGAGTCCTTAATTATCTTGGTACCTCTGGACCTGCAGCGTTTATTGTAGGTGTCCAGCAGGGAGGGCAGAGGAGATCTGACACGACGCTCGGCCGCCCTGATCACCCTCTGCAGGGCTATGTGCTCCTTCAGAGAACAGTTCCCAAACCATACCGTAATGTTCATGGTCAAGATGCTCTCCACAGCAGCTGAGTAGAAGGTTTTTAGGATCACTGGAATGACCCTAAATCTCCTCAGCTGCCTCAGGTGGTACAGCCACTTCCTCGCTCTGGTGACCAGAGTATAAACAGCTTCTTTGCTCGCTTTGAGTCACACAGGTCAGACACAGTCACACTGCCCCCCCCACCCCCCCAGCCTCCAGCACTCCCACACTCACTCTGCAGGAACACCAAGTGAGATGAGCACTCAGGCAAGTCAACCCGAGGAAAGCAGCTGGTCCTGAGAGCATCAGGCAAAATACTCAAAGCATGTCCTTCCCAGCTCTCTGGCATCCTCACCAAGATCTACAATCGCTCCTTATCCCAACCCACCATCCCTCGCTGCTTGAGGTCATCCACCATCATCCCTGTCCCATAGAAGTCTGATATAACCTGCCTCAGTGATTACAGGCCAATCGCTTTCACCTCAGTGGAGATAACATGCTTTGAGGGGCTGGTTGCACATCACATCAAGGCCAGCCTCCCTCCTTATAGTTTAATATCCAAAGTGCCCATTGAATACTGAAGGAACATGCAGTGTAATGGCTGTATCCTTTTTGACTTAAACACAGGGTGAAATATGGCCCATAGTTATTAGTCCAAATGATCAGTGGACGTCTCTCCCTGCGACTGCAAACTGCCTGTGTGAGTAAAAACTGACCAGTTTGCTTTGGTTGTAAGATATTACAGCTGCTAAACTGACTTTTGAATATAAAGCTAAAATTACTTTTGGTTTTTATTACAGAGTCAGACTGATACACAGGACCTGGTTTCCTTACAGCCATAATCATCTAAGCAATGGCTCACCAGGAGGTTTGGCTACAGCGTTTCGGCATTTGATGCATTTTGTCCATAAATACCAGACACTGAAAGGCAGGGAAGCTTAAGCTGAGTAATGATTTTCAGCTGAAGGTTGCTGAACATAGCAGACAAAAAGCTCCCTCTCCACAGTGCTCTTCCCCAGGCTACTTCCGTACCATACTGCCTACACCAAATGGTATAGATGGGCTGATACAGAAAAACTTAATCTAAAATATGTAAAATTATATTACTTCCATACCGCCCTACACCAAATGGTACAGACTGGGCTGGAACAGAATAACTTAATCTAAAATATGAATAATTATATTACTTCCGTACCGCCCTACACCAAATGGTACAGACGGGCTGCAACAGAATAACTTAATCTAAAATATGTATAATTATATTACTTCCGTACCGCCCTACACCAAATGGTACAGACGGGCTGCAACAGAATAACTTAATCTAAAATATGTATAATTATATTACTTCCGTACCGCCCTACACCAAATGGTACACACGGGCTGGAATAGAATAACTTAATCTAAAATATGAATAATTATATTACTTCCGTACCGCCCTGCACCAAATGGTACAGACGGGCTGCAACAGAATAACTTAATCTAAAATATGTATAATTATATTACTTCCGTACCGCCCTACACCAAATGGTACAGACGGGCTGCAACAGAATAACTTAATCTAAAATATGTATAATTATATTACTTCCGTACCGCCCTACACCAAATGGTACAGACGGGCTGCAACAGAATAACTTTATCTAAAATATGTATAATTATATTACTTCCGTACTGCCCTACGCCAAATGGTACAGACGGGCTGGAACAGAATAACTTTATCTAAAATGTGTATAATTATATTTGATGCTGCCTTAACATTATGTTTGCAGTCTGTTATGATTTGACCCTATTGTTTTAATGTGCTGTATTGGATCTTAACTTGAAACTGTTTATATTGGACAGGTCTCTCTTTTAAAAGAGATTTTAAACATCAGTGAGACTAACCTGCTTAAATAAGGTTAAATAATAATGCAGAAATAAACACACGTGTGTCTCCTATAGTAATGAAAGAATCACAGCAGGTATCTCCAGCAGACATATAAGACTGTGAGCAGGAAACCTGCCTTCTGTTAACAGAAAGGTCAGTGCATGTGTGGGAGTGACCATGTACGGGTTTGTGAGTCTCATGGACTCATCTCTGACATTCTGCAGACCCAGACCTCGCTCCCCGACCTCTTGGAGGAGTACCTGGAGGAGCTCGATGATGAAGAGCTGAAGAAGTTTAAATGGAAACTGAGTCACACACAGTATAAAGAGTTAAAGCCCCTTCCCAGGGGTCTGGTGAAGGGCTTGGATAGGACAGACCTCGCTGACAAGATGATAAATTCCTACAGCGAAGTTGATGCTTTCAATGTCATGCTTGAAATCCTGAAGAATATGACCCTGAATGACCTTGCTGAGAGACTGAAGGCAGACCTGCAGATTTGTAATCACGCTTTTTAACTTTTCTCACTTGTCATATAAAACCATATGTAACCTTTTTTAGGTATTGAAAAAGAAATATATTAAATAACATTATATGGGAAATAATGAAGTTTTTGCTACATACTGATGTTGAAGATAGAAATGAATATGAAATTCTTTCTTATTTCAGGTAACCAAGCAGGAAGTGAGCTGGGTGACGTATCAGAGAAAAGTAAGAGCTGTGTGCTATTATCTACATGTATGTGGTGTTTCAGAAAAAAATCTGTATGATGTGATATTTAAAGTTTCATTTATCACAGTGAAATAGTGAACATTGTGTGTGTGTGTGTGTGTGTGTGTGTGTGTGTGTGTTTATATTCTTCCTCTCACACTGGTCAGGATCCTGTTGAGAAATTGTCCATTTTCCTCCCATATTTCTTCAGGGGAGCTCATGATGGACAGAATAAAATGTAACATGAAGAAGAAATTTGAGTTTGTCACTGAAGGGAAAGCTAAGGAAGGACAGCCAACACTTCTCAAAGAGATTTACACAGAACTCTACATAACTGAAGGGGGAGCTGGAGGAGTCAATGATGAACATGAAGTGAGACAGATTGAAACAGCATCCAAGAAAAGGCAAACTGAAGATACTACAGTCAAGTGCAATGATATATTTAAACCCTTATGCGGGCGTGAGACACCTATCAGAACTGTACTCACTAAAGGGGTGGCAGGTATCGGGAAAACAGTCTCTGTGCAGAAATTTATTCTCGACTGGGCAGATGGAAAAGCAAACCAGGACATTCACGTCATATTTGCTCTTCCTTTCCGGAGCCTGAATTTGATTAAGGATGAATACAGTCTGATTGAACTGCTTCACCGCTTTGACCCAGAACTAAATTCATTTCAATCTACTGAGCTGTTTAGGTACAAAGTCTTGTTCATCTTTGATGGTCTGGATGAGTGTCGACTTCCTCTAGATTTTCAGAACAATGAGAGCTGGTTTGATGTAAAAAAGGAAACATCACTGGATGTGCTGTTGACTAACCTCATTAAGGGGAATCTGCTTCCATCCGCTCTCCTCTGGATAACCTCCCGGCCTGCAGCAACCAATCAGATACTTACTGAGTGCATCGACCAGGTGACAGAGATACGAGGGTTCAGTGATGCCCAGAAGGAGGAGTATTTCAGAAAGAGATTTAATAATGAGAGCTTGGCTGAAAGGATTATCAGACATGTGAAATCATCAAGGAGCCTCTTCATCATGTGCCACATACCTGTGTTCTGCTCGATTTCAGCCACTGTCCTTGAGAGTCTTTTTAGTGAGACTGACAGGGGAGAAATTCCAAGGACTCTGACTGAAATGAACACACACTTCCTGATCTTTCAGACAAAATTAATTAAAAACAAGTACAGGCCCCAGAATAGGACAGAGTGGTACAGGAAACTGAAGGATGGATTGATGAAAAACAATGAAACTAATGATATTAGACGCCTCCTTCTAAATCTCGGTAAACTGGCTTTTCATAACCTTGAAAAAGGCAATCTCATATTTTATAAGAAAGATCTGGAAAAGAGTGACCTTGACATCAGAGAAGCTTCAGTTTACTCTGGAGTGTGCACAGAAGTCTTTAAAGAGGAATATGGGTTGTATCGGGATAAGGTGTACTGCTTTGTGCATCTGAGCATCCAGGAGTATCTCGCTGCTTTATATGTGTTTCTATCAAAGTCATCAGCTAAGCTACTGAAGACTGCAGTGGATCAGGCATTAAAGAGCAAGAATGGACACTTGGACCTCTACCTCCGCTTCCTCCTGGGCCTCTCAACAGACTCCAGTAAGACTCTGTTACAAAGGCTACTGGGACAGAGGAGATTCAGCTCACATAACATTGGGGAAACAGCGCAATACATCAAGGGGAAAATAAAGGAGAATTTATCTCCAGAAAGGACCATCAACCTGTTCCACTGTCTGACTGAGCTAGGTGACAATTCTCTAGTAGAGGAGGTGCAAAAATACCTGAATTCAGGAAGCCTTTCAGCAGAAGACCTCTCACCTGCACAGTATTCAGCTCTGGCCTTTGTGTTACTGATGTCAGATGAGGAGCTGGATGTGTTTGATCTGAAGAAATTCTTCAGATCAGATCATGAGCACTGGAGGCTGCTGCCTGTGGTCAAGACATGCAAGACAGCTCTGTAAGTGATGTGAGGATGTAAAACATGTCTTCTCTGGCAGTAAATTATTAGTATTGTTTGAAATATACCAAACATACAATCTCTTCCTCCGCATGCATTAATGACTTGGCTAGATTTGTTTTTGTTATCCTGAACCCAGATTTTATAATGACTGAGGGTAGTGATGTAGTAAAAAACACAAAAGTGACATTTCCACTAACATCCACTATGCCTTCCGATAACTGGGACAGCATCCTAACCTGCTATAGAAACAAAGAGGCTCTTTATCTGGAGGGTTTATAGGTGAAATGGTCTTTTATTTGTACAGGTATATTGGTTTGCTTCTCTTCTCAGTCTCCATGAGAGACACAGACACATTTACAGGGAGAACAAGCTTAGGGGTCACAGCACTGGGTTGGCTGGCGTCCAGCACCCCTGGAACTGGAGGTTTAAGGGCCTTGCTCATGGGCCCACAGACATGTGACTATTCTGCCGAATCTCGAACCAGCAGTCTTCCGACCACAGGCCCAGAGGCTTAGCCTGCTGAGCCACACACCAGCTCCACAGAAATGCTATGTGAGTGTTATTGTCAGCAGCTGTGTTCATACGATGGACCCCAAAGCTGGGAGCTTCCAGAAGACTGCTGTCGCTGGCTGCTCACTGGCGCCCTCTGCTGGCCTCAGCTGCTCCTGGCTAAGGATGTGACAACACATCTAGTTTTGCAGTAGTAGGGATGCACTGTATTAAATATATATTGAAACTGTATAACTATTTTATTTATTTCCCCCTCCTGGATTAATAACCAAAAAGGATTTTTCGGAATTCAGGTTTTATATTGGCTGGAGTTCAAATTGCCCATTGGTGTGTGTGTTTGTGTGTGTGTGTGTGTGTGTGCGAGCAGGTATACCTATCCTTATGGGGACATAATGTCCCCATAACGTGATAAATATCCGTTTTTTTCCCCTTATGGGGACCGGTTTCCTGGTCCCCATAAGGGAAAACTCTATTTCATAAAAATATATTTATCACGTTATGGGGGAAATAATAATGTATACCCTACATGTGCGTGTGTGTGTGTGTGTGTGTGTGTGTGTGTGTGTGCCCTGTGATGGGTTGGCACCTCGTCCTGGTTTGTTTCCTGCCTTGTGTGTGTGTGTGTGTGTGTGTGTGTGTGTGTGTGTGTGTGTGTGCGTGTGCCCTGTGATGGGTTGACGCCTCGTTATTTCCTGCCTTGCACCCATAGCCTCCGGGATCCGCACCAGAGCCCCATGACCCTGAACAGGATTGGCGGTTTCAGAATATGGATGGATGGATGGATTTTGGCTGAAGTTAGTAATGCTTTAGTTAGTAACCATCCTTTGTGTGAAAAACAACCAAGAGCCAGAATTTCACAGAATGTTCCAGTTTGTCTTAATACTGGGCAAACCACTCAGAAATTCTTTTTCAGTTCTGGACACTGGAAGAAGAATTTCTGGAAATACTGGGTGTGGAACGTGACTCTTTGGGTTCGGACTCGGTGCCCGTGAGTGGATGGCCATTGGTTCAGATCTCCTGGCCGGCAGAGTGATGTCATCACTGGTCCCCTTGAGCAGGTCCCTTAATGCCAGTCACTGCAGATGCACTGAATACTGGCCAAACCTTTGCTGTTACCCCCAAACTTTCTTTCACCTGTGTATGTGTCTGTGAGTTTCATGGAGAGCAAGATGGGGGAGGTAAAAAGGCAATTTCCTCATGGGGATGAATGACGTATCAAAATTCATAAAAACAGCTGTAAGGAACATCCAAAATCTTGGGATTGCATCACATATGCAGTAATAGAAGAGCAGGAATGTTGTCTGGTCCGGCGGCCTTCTGTGAGATGATTCTGAACACAGTTCTCCTTACATCACTCATGGTCAGGCGGAGCACCTGCTCGTTGGGGGGAGGGGTGATCTTCCTTGCTGCCATGTCATTCTGTGCTTCAAACTGTGCATAGATGTGATTCAGCACATCTGGAAGAGAGGTCTCACTGTCACAGGCAGGTGGAGATGTCCTGTAGTGGGTGATGCCCAGATGCCCTGCCACATGTGTCGTACGTCCCCAGTGTTTTGGACGTGGCTGTGGATTCTCTCAGCTTTTGCACTATTTGCTGCTCTGATGGCCTGGGATAGGTTGGTCCAGCACCCTTTTCTATGGAAAGGATACCCATAGCAGCTGCTTATACCATTGTATGGGCACCTTTTAGGGCACTACATCACATATCCTCCACTAGAAGGGCTCTTCATAATGGCACCCATTTCCATTAGAAAGGTACCCATAGGAGTCGCTTATACCATTGTATGGGCACCTTTTAGGGCACTACATCACATATCCTCCACTAGAAGGGCTCTTCATAATGGCACCCATTTCCGTTAGAAAGGTACCCATAGGAGCCGCTTATACCATTGTATGGGCACCTTTTAGGGCACTACATCACATATCCTGCACTAGAAGGGCTCTTCATAATGGTCCCCTTTTCCGTTAGAAGGGTACCCATAGGAGCTGCTTATACCATTGTATGGGCACCTTTTAGGGCACTGCATCACATATCCTCCACTAGAAGGGCTCTTCATAATGGCACCCTTTTCCGTTAGAAGGGTACCCATAGGAGCCGCTTATACCATTGTATGGGCACCTTTTAGGGCACTACATCACATATCCTGCACTAGAAGGGCTCTTCATAATGGCACCCTTTTCCGTTAGAAGGGTACCCATAGGAGCCGCTTATACCATTGTATGGGCACCTTTTAGGGCACTGCATCACATATCCTCCACTAGAAGGGCTCTTCATAATGGCACCCTTTACCCGTTAGAAGGGTACCCATAGGAGCCGCTTATACCATTGTATGGGCACCTTTTAGGGCACTACATCACATATCCTGCACTAGAAGGGCTCTTCATAATGGCACCCTTTTCCGTTAGAAGGGTACCCATAGGAGCCGCTTATACCATTGTATGGGCACCTTTTAGGGCACTGCATCACATATCCTGCACTAGAAGGGCTCTTCATAATGGCACCCTTTTCCGTTAGAAGGGTACCCATAGGAGCTGCTTATACCATAGTATGGGCACCTTTTAGGGCACTACATCACATATCCTCCACTAGAAGGGCTCTTCATAATGGCACCCTTTTCCGTTAGAAGGGTACCCATAGGAGCCGCTTATACCATAGTATGGGCACCTTTTAGGGCACTGCATCACATATCCTCCACTAGAAGGGCTCATTAATACACTTCATCACATCTTCTCGCTCTATAAGGCACCAACTCCAGTGAAGGGGACATCCTAGATGGTGCTAAACCGTGCTTTAGGCAGCTAATAGTGGCATTTTCACCATTCCTTAGGGAATATTTTTGACGTTTTTTCAGCCATGGGGGCTCTAGGGTGGTGACTGCCCCCCCATTCCCCCTCTGGGTCCCCCAGTGGCCTGTGCTGCTCGCTTGTTTTAATGTTGCTGTCAGTACTATTAACAATGTGTAGGTTATATATGTGTCTGTGTCTTAACATATTTTCTTTTTCCAGGCTGAACAGCTGTAATCTCACAGAGACATGCTGTGACACGTTGGCTTCAGCTCTCAGATCAAACTCCTCACCCCTGAGAGAGCTGGACCTGAGTGACAATGACCTGCAGGATTCAGGAGTGAAGCTGCTCTCTGCTGGACTGGGGGATTCACACTGTAAGCTGGAGATACTGAGGTCAGTCTTCCTGGGTATTCCACACTGTAAACTGGGGGTAGTGAGGTGAGTATTAGGTATTCCACACTGTAAACTGGGGGTAGTGAGGTGAGTATTACTGGGTACTCCACACTGTACGCTGGAGATACTAAGGTAGAAAATAACCAATGATTTCAAAGTAAAGCAGGAGTATCTAAGTCTACAGGTTGAGTTAAAAAGTAACATTAGACTCGCTAAGTGGAATGTCGAAAGGAAGATTCCATTGGAGGCTAATGATGACATTAAAGGTTTCTTCCAATATAACTCCAAAAGAACTATAAAAGCTGAAATCACTAATCTACAGGATAGTAAGGGCCTTATAATTGAAAATGAAATTGATATAGTAAATGAGTTTAATGATTATTTTACACGGGTGTTCACGGTAGAGGAAATGATTAACTTACCACCATTTAGTACAAATACAGTGTCGTATATTAACGATATACAGCACCCTCCACAATTATTGGAACCTCTTGTAAAGATTTGTAAAAATGGTTAGAAAAAATCCACTTTTTGGCAAAGCAGCTTTATCTCACACTGAAATTTTTTGAAAAATCCAACCTTTCATTGAAATAAATGTATTCAAAGAAAAACAAATCCTTCATCAAGAAATAATTATTTTCAATAAAAACACATGTGCCATGATTATTGGCACCCCTGCTTTTAATACTTTGCACAGCCCCCCTTTGCCAGTGTAACAGCACTGAGTCTCCTATAACATTTTATAAGGTTGGAGAATACAGAGCAGGGCATCTGAGTCCATTCCTCTGTACAGAATCTCTCCAGATCACCCAGGGTCCTCGGCCCTCTCTTGTACACTCTGCTCTTCAGCTCAGCCCACTGGTTTTCAGTGGGGTTCCGGTCAGGGGACTGAGATGGCCATGGCAGAAGCTTGATACTGCAGTCAGCTAAACATTTTTATGTTGATTTGGACATGTGCTTAGGATCACTGTCCTGCTGGCAGATCCAATGACGGCCCAGCTTTAGTTTCCTGGCAGAAGCAGCCAAATATTGATATACTGTAAAATGTCCTGGTATTTCATGGAGTCCATAGTGCCATGTACCCTAACGAGGTTTCCGGGGCCTTTGGAGGAAAAACAGCCCCAAAACATCACAGAACCTCCACCATATTTTACAGTTGGGATGAGGTTCATTTCATTATATCCATCCTTCTGTTTACACCAAACCCACCTTGAATGTTTATTGCCAAAAAGCTACATTTTTGTTTCATCAGACCATTGAATTTGATTCCAGTCAAAGTTGTAGTAATGTTTTGCGAACTCCTGCCACTTACATGTGAAGTAACTGACAGAAAAGGCTTCTTTCTGTCATACCTTTCAAAAATCTCTTAGCATGAAGGTGTCGTCTGATGGTTTTTTCAGAGACGTGGTAACCCCAAGATTTTACTTGGTCTTGTAATTCACCAACAGTCATCCTTGGGGATTTTTTTATCTCTCTTATGATCCTCCTCACTGTATGTGGGGGCTAAATAAACTTGGGTCGTCTTCCAGGCAGGTTTCTAACAGTTCCAGTTGATGTCCACTTTTTAATTATTGCCCTAACAGTAGAAAAGGGCATTTTAAGGCTATTTTTCATACCCATTCCCTGACTTATGAAGGTCAGCACACTTCTCCCTCATTTGGTCTGTGTGATCTCTTATCTTTCCCATGTTGATGGATGACTAAGGGAATTTGGCCTCTGTGTCTCCTCATGTTTGTACCCCAGATAATCAGAAAGTCATGGATTACAGCTTGAAGGTTCCTATTCACTCCAATCAACTCAAAGATGTACAATTTACAAGGGAAACATGCTTCAGTTACATTGTGTTCACTATAATTTGCAGGGGTGCCAATAATCATGCCACATGTGTTTTCATTAAAAATAATATTTCTTGAAGGTTTTTTTTTTTTTTTTAATAAATTAATTTCAGTAAAAGGTTGGATTTCTCATTTTTTCAGTGTGAGATGTAGCAACTTCACCAGAAGGTGGATTTTTTCTTACCCTTGTACAAAGGGGTGCCAATAATTGCGGAGGGCACTGTATGTATAACTGAGGCTGATGTGGTACAAAGCCTAGCTAAGCTCAAAATAAATAAATCACAGAGCCCTGATGGCATCTTGCCTATACTTTTAAAAGAGATGAGGGATATTATTATCCAACCTTTAACTTTATTATTCCAGAAATCCTTATCTGCTGGTGTGATACCTTCTGATTGGAAGTATGCTAATATAATGCCCATATTGAGAAAAGGGGATAGAAGTAATCCAGCAAATAATTATTAATGTAACTCGCATAACTGGAAAAGTAATGGAAGCTATTAGTAGTTATTAGAGGCACAAAGTCACAGTGGGTCTGCGTTCATAGTGGGGTACCGCAGGGTTCAATTTTAGGACCGCTATTGTTCCTAATTTACATTAATGATATTGACACGAATACATACAGTAAACTGGTAAAATTTGCAGACGACACCAAGGTGGGCGGGGTAGCAGATACTAATCTAGCAGCAGAGAGGCTACAACAGGATCTAGATTTAATTAGCGACTGGGCTGATACTTGGCAGATTAAATTTAACACAGATAAATGTAAGGTAATCCATGCAGGGAGCAGAAATATAAAGTACAGATATTTTATGGGTTCCACTGAAATAAAGGTAGCTGATTACGAGAAAGATCTCGGTGTGTATGTTGATGCTTCCATGTCCCACTCTCGCCAGTGTGGGGAAGCAATAAAAAAGGCCAATAGAATGTTGGGTTATATCTCTAGGTGTGTGGAGTTTAAGTCAAGGGAGGTGATGTTACATTTATATAATTCCTTGGTAAGACCCCACCTAGAATATTGTGTGCAGGTTTGGTCACCATACCTTAAGAAGGACATTGCTGCCTTACAAAAGGTGCAACGGAGGGCTATGAGAATGATTCCTGGTCTTAGAGGAATGTCTTATGAGGAGCTGAATCTGTTTAGCCTTGAGCAAAGGAGACTGAGGGGGGACATGATCCAGGTCTATAAGATTATAACGGGTCTGGATGCGGTTCAGCCAAATGGCTATTTCAATATTAGTTTAAATACTAGAACTCGTGGCCATAAGTGGAAATTAGCCGGAGAACATTTTAAAACAAATTTGAGGAAGCACTTCTTTACACAGCGTGCAGTTAGAGTATGGAATAGTCTTCCTGCTAGTGTAGCTGTATTAAAATGGATGAGAGAGGGATATAGGGCTCTCGAAGGAACAAACAGGCAGGCTTAGGTTCACTCAAAAACACTTTAATACAAGTAATACAAGATAACTTCACATTAAAATCGATATCAATATATCAGTTAAAAGCAATGCAAAATAACCTTGTACCACAAGGGATATAGAATAGCATATATCATACGAACTAAGGTATATATAAAAGAAATAATAATAAAATATAGACAATGCAAATTATTATCACGAGCGGTGATAATTAATCCCCATTAGTCAATAAAACGTATAAGCAGCTGCAAAACTATTTACACTCAGACGTGCCATCATCACCCACCTTCACACACGGACTGGGGAGCCCTTTCAGTCCTGGCAGGAGACCAACACGTGAGTCCCGAGAAAGTGCCGGGCGATGCGCCCTCTATCCCACGGCTGTGCTCCGGTCAGTACTGGGATCTCCCCCTTCCTTTATACTAAATTTAGCGTTGCATGCGGGCAGGGGGTAAGCTGGCCAGGCTCACCCCTTCCCCCCAGGCAATATGTACTCCAATTCCCCCTTTTGTCCGAGTGCTGCTGCTTGCGATAAGATACTACAATAGGCGTCCTTGTGCCAGGTGTCTTTGCGCAATGCCTCCCTGTTCCCCCCTACAGGCAATATAGGGCGCTGTATACCGACCCCCCCCCATCTCCCGAAACCAAGATGAGCATCCTGCATGCCGATCTAATGGCCGAGATTAGCATCCTGCATGCCGATCTAATGGCCCAGATTAGCATCCTGCATGCCGATCTAATGGCCCAGATGTGCATCCTGCATGCCGATCTAATGGCCCAGATGAGCATCCTGCATGCCGATCTAATGGCCCAGATGTGCATCCTGCATGCCGATCTAATGGCCCAGATTAGCATCCTGCATGCCGATCTAATGGCCCAGATGAGCATCCTGCATGCCGATCTAATGGCCCAGATGAGCATCCTGCATGCCGATCTAATGGCCCAGATTAGCATCCTGCATGCCGATCTAATGGCCCAGATTATCATCCTGCATGCCGATCTAATGGCCCAGATTAGCATCCTGGCTTCTTTTTATGAGCCCAAGTTATTTATGGCAAAATTAGGTTTTACAGGGGATCGTTAAATAACATGTTCGTGCAGCCTAGTAACATTCGGAATGAGTTATGGACGATTGATCTGAATTTCAGGACGACCAGTCCACACGCGATCGGAATTAATCCACAATTACAACTTCCCAGAATATTATAGTAAAGGATTAATTCCATATCACGTGGGTGACGTAATCGTCCATGAATTCATCCTAATACAGTAGCGGAAGCTAAAACCCTGGGTTCCTTTAAATCAGTTGTTAAAATAAGATTTTAACAACTCTGAGCTATTAGTTAAGTTCTCCCCAAATGAGCTTGATGGGCCGAATGGCTCCCTCTCGTTTGTAAATTTCTTATGTTCTTATGTTCTATAATCTAAGCGAAAATGGTAGATTACCTGGATACAAATAACATTCTGAAGGATAACCAACATAGAAACATTTTTGTGTGACTGGGTATACAGGCCCACAGAGCATGCAGATAATTATCTATGACACCCATGGTGCACTGTGAGCAGATATACAGGCCCACATAGCACGCAGATAATCATCTGTGACACCCATGGTGCACTGTGAGCGGGTATACAGGCCCACATAGCATGCAGATAATCATCTGTGACACCCATGGTGCACTGTGAGCGGGTATACAGGCCCACATAGCATGCAGATAATCATCTGTGACACCCATGGTGCACTGTGAGCGGGTATACAGGCCCACATAGCATGCAGATAATCATCTGTGACACCCATGGTGCACTGTGAGCGGGTATACAGGCCCACATAGCATACAGATAATTATCTATGACACCCATGGTGCACTGTGAGCAGGTATACAGGCCCACATAGCATGCAGATAATCATCTGTGACACCCATGGTGCACTGTGAGCAGATATATAGGCCCACATAGCACGCAGATAATCATCTGTGACACCCATGGTGCACTGTGAGCAGGTATACAGGCCCACATAACACGCAGACAATTATCTGTGACACCCATGGTGCACTGTGAGCAGGTATACAGGCCCATATAGCACACAGACAATTATCTGTGACACCCATGGTGCACTGTGAGCAGGTATACAGGCCCACATAGCATGCAGATAATTATCTGTGACACCCATGGTGCACTGTGAGCAGGTATACAGGCCCACAGAGCACGCAGACAATCATCTGTACACCCATGGTGCACTGTGAGCGGGTGTACAGGCCCACATAGCATGCAGATAATTATCTGTGACACCCATGGTGCACTGTGAGCAGGTATACAGGCCCACATAGCATGCAGATAATCATCTGTGACACCCATGGTGCACTGTGAGCAGGTATACAGGCCCACATAGCATGCAGATAATTATCTGTGACACCCATGGTGCACTGTGAGCAGATATACAGGCCCACAGAGCATGCAGATAATTATCTGTGACACCCATGGTGCACTGTGAGCAGGTATACAGGCCCACAGAGCATGCAGATAATTATCTGTGACACCCATGGTGCACTGTGAGCAGGTATACAGGCCCACAGAGCATGCAGATAATTATCTGTGACACCCATGGTGCACTGTGAGCAGGTATACAGGCCCACAGAGCATGCAGATAATTATCTGTGACACCCATGGTGCACTGTGAACAGGTATACAGGCCCACATAGCATGCAGATAATCATCTGTGACACCCAAAAATTGCCTATTCTCAACTCCGTATTTATGGATTGAGTCTTTCAATGTCATGAAATGACTGTTATTGAAAAGGAGGCAGAGATTGGTGTAATCCCTTTCTGTTCCCATGAGTGATAGTTAATAGTGGAATTGTGAAGTAGGAATTCCAGATTATTCCATATTGGGGTGTATTTACAGGGTCTGAGAGTGCAGTTTGTGATTTTAATGGCTTTCCACTGGGCTGTCAGCGTTGTGCAAATGGCAGTATTGTTAAAGCAGTTATGTTTCTTTAATGAAATATTGAGAAAGGGTAAGTCTGCACGTCTGAGATTTTTACAGTAGAGCTGCTCCTGCTCTAACCATGTAGTGTGACCATTTAGTTAAGTGTTGCAGTTGATTTGCTAAGTAAAAATGAAGAAAAATCTGAGCTTGTAATCCGTCTTGAGATGTGGAATGTTTGATTTTTGCGTTTTTGTTTTTCCAGTAAAAATGTGACATTAACGAGTTCAGAGTTTGAAAGAATTTTTCTGAAGGTATGATAGAAAGCATTGAGAAATAGTAATTAATCTAGAGGAGAATTTTTATTTTGTTTGTTGAAATATGTCCTATTAGTGAGAGTGGGAGATTCATCTTTTGTTTTGAGTTAGGGGTGTAGTTTAGGGTAAACAAGTCTGGCAGCCTGGGGGAGATGCTGATACCCAAGTACCGGATATTTCTGGTGTGAAATGGACCATCCTGATCAGCAGAATCCCAGGCATCTTCAGACAGTGAGAATATTATGGGTTTATTCCAGTTTATTGTGTAGTTTGATAGTTTTGAAAAGGTATTAGTAAAATTAAAATTTCATGTAGTGAGGGTTGAGGGTTTTGTACAAACAACAAGATATCATCTGCATAGAGAATTTTATATTGAGTTATCGGCATGAATTCCATTTATTTCACTGTTCTGTCGTATTGCTGCCGCAAGTGGTTCTATGAAGATGGCAAACAATGAAGGAGAGAGTGGGCAGGCAGGCCGTCTTCCCCATCGGAGTGTAAATGCAGGTGATGTGATCCCATCTGTGACACTGTAGCTTTGGCTGAGGTGTACAGCATTTTACAGTTTTTTTCAGTCGCTAACAAGCGTTTGTCCAAACAGTTGTCACATTTTCAAAACTCTAAACACAATTAGCCCAGCATCGGTCTTTTGTGGCCATACCATTCACACATTTCATGTCGTTTTCACCCAATATGCAGTCAGTGAACACATTTCCACAATCCTTACATTTTCTTAACAGACAAGCTATACCTCCCAACAAAATTATGGACTGTTTTTGTAGTATTTACGAATGTTAACACACAACATCCCAAAATAGCAAAAACAATATTCCAAACCTTAGATACAGTATAAAAACCTCTGCTTCTGCAATGATATCAGTTCAAAAACAATATCAATATCAAAAATATATCTCAGCTGATAATAAACAAACAATTGAATAATTGACACACAGCTGATTTATGTTGGGTAAATTGGGCCAACCACAGCTTATTCCATTCTGGCTTAGACTCATTGGGGTTTATAAGGCAAGACTTTGAGGAGTGATGTTGATGAAAACATGTGGCCTAACCCTGAAGATCGCAGAGATTAGATGCAAATTTTTTGCCTTTTTTATTAGCCCCCCTCCCCCCCTTTTTATCTTGGCTTTTTGCTGTTGTTTTTTTGTTCAGAATGCTCTTGTGTGTTTCATGGATATTTTGTTCACTGTAAGCAATACTGTAAAACTTTTTCTGTTCTATCATACCGTGTTTCTACTGTACCTCCTGTAGTAAACAGTAAAGAAAAAAAAACTTTTTACTGGAATGCTTTTGAATGTGAACATTACTGTACATGTGGACATACAGTTACCAACCAAGACATTTCTGGTGTCAAAATGGTGGATTGCATGTCTTGCCTGCAAATACCTGTAAAACTGAAACATAAAAGTCTATGCAGTTTTTGTAATGTCAATACAGTTTTTTACAATCGCTATGACAGTTTTTTCAAAACATTTAACAAGTTTCCTAAACTCTTAACACGGTTAGCACAACATCCGTCTTTGTAGGCTATACAATTAACCCATTTCTTGTTGCTTTGATACAAAATGCATAAAGTTAACACCAATTTAAAATGCTTGAACTTCTTTTACACACAAGCTCAACCAACAATGTAATTTTACAGTCAAATTTACAAATGCTTTAACACTGTATGTCAGAACAGATAACATCATGTTCTAAACATAACTTATATAGGCTAAAGTCAAAGTGAACAGCTGTTCATATTGTGAATTGAAACACAAATATATTCCCTGTATTTTATTCCATTGCCAATGAGAACTATACAAAGTTCCTTTTGAAAGTAACAGTGAGCGCATCAAAGAACTCCGTCACCAATACGTCCAGGTAAGGTTATGCAATACAGTCATTACTGTACTATACACAGTGTGTTTTGCAGTAAACTACTCTATAAACCTGGAGTGCATTAGTACATACAGTAGATATACAGTACAGCACAGCATTTACATACACTGTGTGTAAATACTTTCAGAGAGTCATGGAGTTGGAGGCCAATCAAGTCCCACATGAAATTATCTGTGTTGACGAGGCTGGCTTCAACTTGGCGAAAAGGCGTCGCCGTGGGAGAAACATAATAGGCCAAAGGGCCACAGTTACCGTGCCGGGCCAGAGAGGAGCCAACATCACCATGTGCGCCGCAATCTCCAACAACGGTGCACTCCTGCATAAATGTCAGATTGGCCCCTACAACACCGACCGCCTTCTCCTGTTTTTAGAAGACCTGCACGAAAGACTGGTGCCAGAGGTAGAAAGGGGACAGGTGGGAGACCACTTGCCAATATATGTTATCACATGGGACAATGTGGCATTCCACCATTCCCGTGCAGTCACAGCCTGGTTTGACGCCCATTCAAGGATGATGTCCCATTTCCTTACCCCTTACTCCCCTTTCCTCAACCCCATTGAGGAGTTTTTCTCAGCCTGGAGATGGAAGGTTTTTGACCATCGTCCACATGACCAAATGTCCCTCCTGGATGCAATGGATGCTGCATGCCAAGACATCACAGCTGAACACTGCCAGGGGTGGATAAGGCATGCCAAAAGATTCTTCCCACGATGCCTTGCCAGAGAAGATATCAGGTGTGATGTGGATGAGAACATGTGGCCAAATGCAGAAGACCGGGCAGAATAGAAGATTACTTTATTTTTTTTAATTATAATTCCGGTGCTTTTTCTGTTTGTATATCTTGCAGTAATGTCCTTTTGCAAATAAAGTCTGTACTGCAGCAGTTCTGTCTGTATTTTTTTTTTACATATACTGTACATTTTATAAAGCTACTCTGAGATGGTCATTCACTTTTTTGCATTGAATTTCTGCAGCAAAAGAAACAAAATGCATGCATTTACTAAACCCAACAAAACAAAAATGTAGAAAGGCTTCAAATATAAGGGCAGACCTGACACATAAAATAATGCAGTTTCTGTAATTTCAGCTGATGATAGTGTTTTTTTTGTCAATGTGTTATGATTGACTAAATGTTCCTGTTGGAAGAGAACATGTGTTACTGTTTTGAATAATTATTTGATTTTTAAAAATGTTTGCAGTGTTTTGCTAGACATAGTATACTGTGGTAGTTTATTATTGTATTTTGAAAATTAGTTTTGGGGTTTAGTTTACAATGTGTGATTTTGAGCATGAAATTAACCGTTTTGCCAATTGTGTGTTTTAGGTGTGATGGTGCGTTAAGAGTTTAGGAAACTTGTTAAATGTTTTGAAAAAACTGTCATAGCGATTGTAAAAAACTGTAATTGCCAGTATTTTGAAACCTGGTGTACTTTGATTGACTGCATGTACCTTGTGAAGTGAAAACAAGTGTTATTCTTTGACAGAATAATTTCATTTTGAGTCAGATTTATAGTGTTTTTGTAAAGTTAGTGTGTGCAGAGAAAGATGTGTTCTATTTTGAAATGAAGAGTTAGTATATATTTAACAAAATGTATTTTTGAGAAGAAAATTATCCATTTGGCCAATTGTGTTTTGTAGGTGTGAGTCTGTGTTAAGAGTTTAGAAAAAGTATCTGAAGTATGGGTAAGCGCTTGTTAGCGATTGAAAAAAACTGTAACCCAGTGGGTGAACGATTCTCCGAAGCCAAATCTATGGAATGTGTTAAAGAGAAATGTCCAACTGCTGTTAGATGCCTAATCTAATGATGTAATTATAGATGTACGTGTGTGTGTGAATGGTGTGTGAGTGTGAATGGTGTGTGAGTGAATGGTGTGTGTGTGAATGGTGTGTGTGTGAATGCTGTGTGAGTGAATGCTGTGTGAGTGAATGGTGTGTGAGTGACTGGTGTGTGAGTGACTGGTGTGTGAGTGAATGGTGTGTGAGTGACTGGTGTGTGTGTGAATGGTGTGTGAGTGACTGGTGTGTGAGTGACTGGTGTGTGAGTGAATGGTGTGTGTGTGAATGGTGTGTGAGTGAATGGTGTGTGAGTGACTGGTGTGTGAGTGAATGGTGTGTGAGTGAATGGTGTGTGAGTGACTGGTGTGTGTGTGAATGGTGTGTGAGTGACTGGTGTGTGTGTGAATGGTGTGTGAGTGACTGGTGTGTGAGTGACTGGTGTGTGAGTGAATGATGTGTGAGTGACTGGTGTGTGTGTGAATGGTGTGTGTGTGAATGCTGTGTGAGTGAATGGTGTGTGAGTGACTGGTGTGTGAGTGAATGGTGTGTGAGTGACTGGTGTGTGTGTGAATGCTGTGTGTGTGAATGCTGTGTGAGTGAATGGTGTGTGAGTGACTGGTGTGTGAGTGAATGGTGTGTGAGTGAATGGTGTGTGAGTGACTGGTGTGTGAGTGAATGGTGTGTGTGTGAATGCTGTGTGAGTGAATGGTGTGTGAGTGACTGGTGTGTGAGTGAATGGTGTGTGAGTGACTGGTGTGTGTGTGAATGGTGTGTGAGTGACTGGTGTGTGAGTGACTGGTGTGTGTGTGAATGGTGTGTGAGTGACTGGTGTGTGTGTGAATGGTGTGTGAGTGACTGGTGTGTGAGTGACTGGTGTGTGTGTGAATGGTGTGTGAGTGACTGGTGTGTGAGTGACTGGTGTGTGAGTGAATGGTGTGTGAGTGAATGGTGTGTGAGTGTGCCCTGTGATGGGCTGGCCCCCCTCCTGGGTCGTTCCCCGCCTCGTGCCCATTGCTTCCGGGATAGGCTCCAGACCCCCCACGACCCAGTCGGATAAGAGGGTTGGACAATGGATGGATGGATGGATGGATGATGTAATTATGGTTTTAGTATGGGTATACTGAGCAATATTGACTAAATTAAATGATTTATGGATGTTTTCTGAGGCAAGTCTTATCTTGATGAAGTCTGATCAGGATGGATTATAGTAGGAATGACTGTCTCTAACCGAGTGGCGAGAGCTTTTGTAATGATTTTCAAGTCTGTATTCATTAGTGAGAGTGGCTGGTAACTGGAGGGTTGTGTTGGGTCTTTATCAGGTTTCAATAACACTGTAATGGCCGGTAACTAGAGGGCTGTGTTGGGTCTTTATCAGGTTTCAATAACACTGTAATGGCCGGTAACTGGAGGGTTGTGTTGGGTCTTTATCAGGTTTCAATAACACTGTAATGGCCGTTAACTGGAGGGTTGTGTTGGGTCTTTATCAGGTTTCAATAACACTGTAATGGCCGGTAACTGGAGGGTTGTGTTGGGTCTTTATCAGGTTTCAATAACACTGTAATGGCCGGTAACTGGAGGGTTGTGTTGGGTCTTTATCAGGTTTCAATAACACTGTAATGGCCGGTAACTGGAGGGCTGTGTTGGGTCTTTATCAGGTTTCAATAACACTTTAATGGCCGGTAACTGGAGGATTGTGTTGGGTCTTTATCAGGTTTCAATAACACTGTAATGGCCGGTAACTGGAGGGCTGTGTTGGGTCTTTATCAGGTTTCAATAACACTGTAATGGCCGGTAACTGGAGGGCTGTGTTGGGTCTTTATCAGGATTCAATAACACTGTAATGGCTGGTAACTGGAGTGCTATGTTGGGTCTTTATCAGGTCTGCGCATACGAGGGCGGCGAGGCGCGCGTAGGAGAGTGTCCACGCGTGGGAGGGCGTCTGCGCATACGAGGGCGGCGAGGCGCGCGTAGGAGAGTGTCCGCGCGTGGGAGGGCGTCTGCGCATACGAGGGCGGCAAGGCGCACGTAGGAGAGTGTCCGCGCGTGGGAGGGCGTCCGCGCATACGAGGGCGGCAAGGCCTTTTTACTGTGAGCTTGGATTTAATGGATTCATGGATTCTGTATATATATTTTTATATATTACTGATATATATTTTCAAATACTATAAAAAATTTTATATATTATAAAAATATATATTTTTATATATTATTGATAAAATTCATTGTTTCTACATAATAATGCAGTCATTTTATGTTTTTGATTAGAGATTTTTTCATATAAATGCTTAGGAGGGCGTCCACACGATTGAAGAGTGAAGATAATACATCCCAAAAATGTTTATAGGTTTCTGCAGGGAAACCATCCGGTCTGGGCTCTTTGTTGTTAGGCATTTGGTTGAGGACCTTATGGAGTTCTTCTGATGTTAATGGTGCATCAAGGGTATCTGCTATTTCATTGATTAATATGGGTCCAGATTACATAACAGATTACATAAATCCAGATTATTTAAAAATGATTCTATATCAACTACATCTGGTTCTTGTTCTGAGGAGTATAGGTTCTAATAAAATGTTCGGAAGGTGTTAATTTCACGTGATTATTGAAATATTTATTACAGCAGTAACTTTTACTTATAAGTAATGCTTGTAATGGTGAGGTGATCTTATTTATTGGGGAGTTTCTGTCTGTCTCTATGTAGGCTGTCAGGCTGTAGAGTCTCAGAAGAAGGCTGTTCCTCCCTGGCTTCAGCTCTGAGGTCAAACCCCTCACACCTGAGAGAGCTGGATCTGAGCTACAATCACAAAGGAGACTCAGGAGTGAAGCTGCTCTCTGCTGTACTGGTTGATCCCAGCTGTAAACTGGAGAAGCTGCAGTGAGTACAGAATATGCATTTTTACAAAAAAGAAACTGGACACCAAGAAAACCCACAATGCATTTCAGCAGTTACATAATAAACAAACACAAACAGTTTCTGTTTTCTTCTCCTACTTCCTTATATCCCACAATTATCTCAGCCCTCGATCCATGTTAGAAATAATTAAGCAGTGAAGCAGGAAACATCCATTCAACCAAAATGCAAAACATTTGTGTTGGTTAGCAAAGTTAACGGTTCTGTTACAGTTAAACATGCTGATTTTAACATGTTATGGACAAAAATATAATGGACACCAACAGAATCGGAATGACTGTTAAAATGATTTTTAGTAATTTAATTGTTTTCTGAAACTCTATTATGTCATGGCCTCTAGTCTCATTTGAATAGAGTGCTGCAGTGTAAAAAGTGAATTTAAAAGTGTTACATTTTTTTTTTAAGGATGGGCCAGTGTGAACTCACAGAGAAATGCTGTGAGGCGCTGGCTTCAGCTCTCAGATCAAACTCCTCACCCCTGAGAGAGCTGGACCTGAGTGACAATGACCTGCAGGATTCAGGAGTGAAGCTGCTCTCTGCAGGACTGGAGGATTCACACTGTAAGCTGGAGATACTGAGGTGAGTATTACTGGGTATCCCACACTGTAAACTGCGGGTACTGAGGTGAGTATTACTGGGTATTTCACACTGTATGCTGGAGATACTAAGGTGGAAAATAACTAATGATTTCAAAATAAAGCAGGAGTATCTAAGGGTGTTTTCACATATAGTCCTCTTTAAAGGAACCAAACTCAGACCTCTAGAAGTGGTCCCAAAAGTGGACCAACAGGAAGGGAAGTCAGTTCTTTTTGTGTTCACAACAGGGGCGTAGATTTAGGGTGGACGGAGGGGATGTGTCCCCACCAATATCCTCCGACCATTGAAATGTCCCCACCAATAATTTAATCCACTTAAAAAAAAAAAAACAATCGTGTTGTCAACATTAACCTCGACACGCAGAAAGGGATAAATCACGTTCTCTCCTTGAGTCCTCCCGCCCCCAAAACACATATGAACATTTTGATTGGCTGTGCATTTCCCTGCTATCATGTGAGAGGCTGTGGCTGCGTTCAGATACAAGCAGCGCCAAATGCAGTGGATTTTTTTCCCCGTGCAAGAAGGTGTGTTGGGTGACACATGTGAGGATGGCGGCAGCAAAAAAAAGAAGCTGGACATAAGGAGCTTTTTTTCAAAGAAAAGTGTAAGTCACTTCAAGTTCGCTAGTGAATCCATCAAAGTCCATCAAAGTAACGACAACAGTTAACGTTAATGCTAGTGGGGTTTTGACATTACACTATTCCTTAATTTAACTTAATGAATTGCATTTCGAGTGGATTAATATCAATCGAAGCATTGCTAGTATTAATGTAAAGTGATTTTGCATTTTGCAGCAAATTAAAAAAACATGCATTCCGTGGACGGAGTTGGGGTGGCGGGGTTGGTGGGTGGGGCAGGGGGGGGGGTGGAGTCATGCTCATAGGTCCCCACCAATGTCCAGAGCAAATCTACGCCCTTAGTTCACAATGCGAGTTCATTTGAAAGGGGACTCAGTTCTCTTTCTGGTTTACTTCAGCTCAGATGGGGCCTCAGTCCTTTTTCTGTTCACACTTCAAGGTCTTAAAGCTCTCAGACCTTTACTTTGTGTTGTAGATAGTTGATGTTTTATGTTTTCTTCGTTCCAAATGTCTAGAAGCGCCATAGTCTCCTCCTCTGAACAAACTATTCCACGTCCCACACTTGCAGCCATTATTTTTGCCATTATTTTTGCTTGTTTCCCGGGACAGTACCACGTGGCAAAGCTAAAGGGTAAAAATTGTCGAAGCAAGCCAGGACCACTTTGTGTTCATAATGCACAAGTTAAACAAACCGTGACGCAGACTAAAAGCAAACTGGACTGAGACCACCTCCCGATGTAGTCTCAGTTTGGTTAGTTTCAAAGGGGTCTGAGTTCGTTTGGTGAGGGCGTCTGCGCATGCGAGGGCGGCGAGGCGCGCGTGTAGGAGAGTGTCAGCGCGCGTGGGAGGGCGTCCGCGCATGCGAGGGTGGCAAGGCGCGCGTGTAGGAGAGTGTCCGCGCGTGCGAGGGTGGCAAGGCGCGCGTGTAGGAGAGTGTCCGTGCGTACGAGGGCGGCAAGGCGCGCGTGTAGGAGAGTGTCCGTGCGTACGAGGGCGGCAAGGCGCGCGTGTAGGAGAGTGTCCGTGCGTACGAGGGCGGCAAGGCGCGCGTGTAGGAGAGTGTCCGTGCGTACGAGGGCGGCAAGGCGCGCGTGTAGGAGAGTGTCCGTGCGTACGAGGGCGGCAAGGCGCGCGTGTAGGAGAGTGTCCGTGCGTACGAGGGCGGCAAGGCGCGCGTGTAGGAGAGTGTCCGTGCGTACGAGGGCGGCAAGGCGCGCGTGTAGGAGAGTGTCCGTGCGTACGAGGGTGGCAAGGCGCGCGTAGGAGAGTGTCCGTGCGTACGAGGGTGGCAAGGCGCGCGTGTAGGAGAGTGTCCGTGCGTACGAGGGTGGCAAGGCGCGCGTGTAGGAGAGTGTCCGTGCGTACGAGGGTGGCAAGGCGCGCGTGTAGGAGAGTGTCCGTGCGTACGAGGGTGGCAAGGCGCGCGTGTAGGAGAGTGTCCGTGCGTACGAGGGTGGCAAGGCGCGCGTAGGAGAGTGTCCTCGCGTGGGAGGGCGTTGAGGCCTTTTTACTGTGAGCGTGGATTCAATGACAAGTCATGGATTCTGTATATATATTTTTATATATTACTGATATATATTTTTATATATTCTACATTTTTTTATATATTATAAAAATATATATTTTTATATATTATTGATAAAATTCATTGTTTCTACATAATAATGCAGTCATTTTATGTTTTTGATCAAAGATTTTTTCATATAAATGCGTAGGAGGGCGTCCACGCGATTGAAGAGTGAAGATAATACATCCCAAAAATGTTAACAGATTTCTGCAGGGAAACCATCCGGTCTGGGCTCTTTGTTGTTAGGCATTTGGTTGAGGACCTTATGGAGTTCTTCTGATGTTAATGGTGCATCAAGGGTATCTGCTATTTCATTAATTAATATTAATTTAAATCCAGATTATTTTAAAATGATTCTATATCAACTGCATCTGGTTCTTGTTCTGAGGAGTATAGGTTCTTATAAAATGTTCCGAAGGTGTTAATTTCACGTGATTATTGAAATATTTATTACAGCAGTAACTTTTACTTATAAGTAATGCTTGTAACGGTGAGGTGATCTTATTTATTGGGGAGTTTTTGTCTGTCTCTCTGCAGGCTGTCAGGCTGTAGAGTCACAGAAGAAGGCTGTTCTTCCCTGGCTTCAGCTCTGAGGTCAAACCCCTCACACCTAAGAGAGCTGGATCTGAGCTACAATCACCCAGGAGACTCAGGAGTGAAGCTGCTCTCTGCTGCACTGGAGGATCCCAGCTGTAAACTGGAGAAGCTGAAGTGAGTACAGAGTGTGTGTCTGACACGCTACAGATACTTATGCATGTATGTGAAGAAGAGGCACCAATAAATAAATGGATAAAGCAGCACTATGTCATTCTGCTTCTCCTATAGTGTGGACCACAGTGGAGAGTGCAGGACCAGACCAGGCTTACAGAAATGTAAGTGTGTTTGCATGTTTTTATTAATAATACCATTAATACTATGTTATGGTTGTATTCACACGATTGCTGTGATGAGTGTGGCTTTTGCACTGTGTGTAGATGGATTTCCATGTTTGTGTTTAGGTGAGTTTCTGTTTGTGTCATTTTAGACAACATCCAAATGAGAGAAATAAAACATCAAAATCATCACCAAAAACACTATCAATTCATTTAATCGTTTTTAAAAATATTTTTTACAAATACTTTTATAGCTGCTCATATCATCTTTGTGTTTGTGTGGGAGTGTAACATGGTTAAAATATATTCTGATGTAGTTGTATATCTTTAATAAAAAAAAGAATCCTTTGCATTTGTTCTTTTTGCACATGCCGTGAGTGTATGTGTTTTCTGCAGTGTTGCCAACTATTTTCAATGGAAAGTAGCTAAAGTCTGCTCGAAAAGTCGCCAAATGTCGCTAGATGACGTCATGCGTATATTTGCATATTGATGACGTAATTACGTCGTATTTGCATTCTGCGTGTTTTCCCTAATCCTTCCTCACGTGTTCAATATAAAACTGTTATCAATTACGTTACATATTTTCTGTCAGACAACATTATACGTATATATGTTTTTTTATGTGTATATGAGTTTAATAAGTTTAATGAAGTTTATCGTTGTGTATGAGTAAGTAGAATCACGTAGTCAATCAGATGTAGCTCAGTAAACGATCTCAGACGAGTTCAGAAACTGGAATGAACTTAAGCTCTGTAACAGTGAGTAATATAAGTGCATCAGAAGAAAAAATAAATAAATAAGGAAAAATAAGAAGAAACGGTCAAATTAAATAGTTTTATTTCAAGCAAAGGAGAAGCAGGTAAGTGATTGGTCCGTGGCAACACCGGTTGCACATGCGCAGCTCATTCACATCTATGTCAGCTACCTTGCGGTGACGGGAATATGCTGCTCCTTTCAGCCGGAGCTAGCGCTGACTGATCAGAGCAGACACAGGGAGATGAGTAACTATACCGAGAAAGCAAGACCTCGCGCTTACAGGACAGTACTGGCGACATTTGGAAAGTTGCTAAGTGTAGTAGATGAAGTATGTGGTTATAGATGTCCTGTAGGGGGCAATAGAGGGTTGTTAATTAGCCTGTGGTTGGTTAGGCAGGTGGCGGTAGAAAAACGTTGTGTTGTTGGAAGACATGTGGTGTGTAGTAAAGAAGACAAATTCTACAGGAATGCCTGGGTGTCCTTATTGAGAAGATACCACATTGGCGACGAGGAAACTGGCGAGCACATAAGAGGTTGCTTAAAAGTACGCCTGACGGCGCAGATTTTCCGGCTACTCTTTCCCAGACAAAGAAGCCAGCACGAACTGCGTCATGGCGGCATCGATGGTAGGGACGCTCACTCCGTTTGATAGTCAGGAACAGACTTGGGAGGAGTATTGTGAAGTGTTAGATCACTTTTTCGAGGCAAATGGGATTGCAGAAGTGGGAAGGAAACGCGCAATATTGTTGAGCTCTGTGGGCAGCCGGACGTATAGCCTAATGAGAAACTTGCTGAGCCCAGAAAAGCCGGGTGACAAAACTTATGGCGAGTTGACGGAGCTGCTGCAAGCACACTACAACCCTACACCCAGCGAAATAGTCCAGCGATTTAAGTTTAATTCGAGGACAAGAGAGGACAGTGAGAGTGTAATGCAGTATGTAGCAGCGCTACGGGAGCTCGCGCAGCATTGTAATTACGGGGAAAGATTGAAAGAAATGCTACGTGATAGGCTGGTGTGCGGTATATCGAATGATCGTATGCAGCGGAGGTTACTGGCGGAGCCAGAGCTGACGTTCGAAAAAGCATTGAAAATCGCACAAGCTATTGAAACGGCTAATAAGGATGTGCGTGACCTGCAGGGACAAACGACAATGCTGGACAGCCCAATGCCGAAGACCGTATCGCAACTTGCAGTGCATAACGTGAGTTCAAGACACTATGGGCGCAGCAAAACGGAAGGGGGCACGTGTTACAGATGTGGCGGTGACCACATGGCACGGGATTGTCGTTTCATATCGGTGTCGTGCCATAGTTGCGGGAAAAAGGGACATATAAAAAAAATGTGCAGGTCTGCTCCTCCGGGAGCACAGTTACAGCTTCAAGAGGGAGGGAAGCAGAAGCAGTATCGAAAAGATAAAAAGCTTTCGGCACATCATATAAATGAAGTTCCGGAGAAGCACTCTAGTGATGAAGAAGTGTTTGCAATGTATAAGCTAAAGGTGGCAAAAATGCCACGAGTGGACCCCATTACCACACAACTAAATATAAATGGCAGCATGGTGGATTTTGAGGTGGATACCGGCTGCAGTGTGACAATTTTGACAAAGACAGCATATACAAAGCTACGGGTAGCAGGGAGCGCTCAAGAGCTGCACGACTGTCCATGGACTTTGAAAACATACACAGGAGAACAACTAGCAACAGTGGGGGCTGCGGACGTCACAGTTACATACCAAGACAAAGTCAAGCAGCTACCAGTAGTAGTGGTAGCAGGTACAGGGCCAAACCTGTTAGGCAGAGGGTGGCTCAAGGAGTTGGAGCTACACAATGTTATTGCCATTAACAAGGTGCAGTCAGACCTGACGTTGCAGGATGTTTTGAAACAACATGAAGGGGTTTTCAAAGAGGAATTGGGAACTTGGACGGGCCCACCAGCTAAAATATATGTAAGTGAAGGAGTTGCCCCAAAGTTTTATAAACCGAGACCAGTTCCATTTGCAATGAGAAAGAAAGTGGAGGTGGAGTTGGAAAGACTCACGAAGCAGGGCATAATTGAACCTATTAAGTTTTCTGATTGGGCAACACCTATTGTGCCCATTCTGAAGCCGGACCATTCCGTACGTATCTGTGGGGATTACAAACTCACTGTAAATTTAGTCTCCAAGTTGGAGCAATATCCAATTCCAAAGCTGGAAGACTTATTTGAAAAACTAGCAGGGGGACAAAAGTTTAGCAAACTGGACTTAAGTCACGCATATCAGCAAGTGACCTTGGATGAAGCGTCCAAGCAGTATGTCACGTTAAACACATTGAAAGGGTTGTTCAAAGTAAATCGTCTTCCTTTCGGTGTTTCTTCTAGTCCTGCCATTTTTCAGCGTTTGATGGAGAGTCTGGTGGCAGGGATGACAAACGTGGCGGTTTACCTGGATGACATCCTGGTGACAGGACGGAGCGATCAGGAGCACCTGGCAACTCTGAAGGAGGTCTTGACACGACTACAGGAAGGGGGTCTTCGGCTGAAGCGCAGCAAGTGTGCGTTTATGGAGCCTGAAGTGGAGTTTTTAGGACATAGAGTGGATGCCTCAGGGCTTCATCCACTGCCACACAAGGTGGAGGCAATACAGAAGGCACCGGCACCCACTAATGTTACAGAGCTGAGGGCATACCTGGGATTACTGAACTATTATAACAGGTTCCTGCCATGCCTATCATCATTATTGGCCCCCTTGCACAAACTGTTACGAAAAGATGCTCGGTGGAAATGGGAACGCGAGCAAGCAATGGCTTTTGAGGAGTCTAAACAACTCTTGCATTCCTCCAAAGTATTGGTGCATTACGACAGCCAGAAGGATTTAATCTTGTCCTGTGATGCTTCACCATACGGTGTTGGTGCGGTGTTGTCACATCGCATGCCGGACGGGCAAGAGAGACCTATAAGTTTCATGTCTCGTACTCTGACAACTGCTGAGAGCAACTACTCACAACTGGACAAAGAGGGTTTGGCTGTGATGTTTGGGATACAACGCTTCCATAAATATTTGTATGGAAGACGGTTTGTTATTTGCACCGATCACAAACCTCTCTTGTCTCTCTTCAGTGCGCTGAAGGCAGTGCCTCACATGGCATCTCCACGGATTCAGCGATGGGCGTTAACACTCCGAGCCTATGAATATGAGATCCGGTACAAACCAGGTAAATTCCATGACAACGCAGATGCCATGAGTAGACTCCCATTGCCTCAGCAGCCAACGGAGGCAGAGCAAGAGGATCGAGTACTGATGATGGAGGACATATCTTTGGTGTCGGCAGGCGAAGTAAGAAGTTGGACTGGTAAAGACCCTGTGTTGTCTCGGGTTAGACAGTTTGTCCAACATGGTTGGCCACAACACGTGGACCCAGCGTTTCAGCCTTACACGGTGAGAAATACTGAGTTAAGTGTGCAGGATGGGTGTGTATTGTGGGGATCGCGTGTAATTGTTCCTCAGCCGGGGCACAAGGCATTGCTACAGCAACTGCATTACGGGCACACAGGCATTTCTCGGATGAAAGCCTTAGCGCGGAGCTACTTTTGGTGGCCAAAGTTAGACTCTGACATTGAGGCGCTAGGGAAAGGATGCCCTACATGCCAAGAACATCGGAATGTACCAGCACCAGCTCCACTCCACCCCTGGGAGTGGCCGAGTAAACCTTGGCAGAGACTGCACATGGACTATGCGGGACCATTTATGGGACACATGTTTTTGATCCTGATCGATGCCTATTCTAAATGGATGGATGTTTATCCAGTAAAGTCTGCCACGTCAGCTACCACTATTGATTGCTTGAGGCAGAGCTTTTGCAGCCAAGGGTTACCTGAGATGTTGGTTTCAGACAATGGCTCATGTTTTGTCAGTGCGGAGTTCAAGGAGTTCACGCAAAAAAACAGTATTAGGCACATTACCTCGGCTCCATACCATGCTTCTTCCAACGGCTGCGCCGAGCGAGCAGTCCAGACTTTTAAGTCAATGATGAAGAAGGTGGGTGAAGGGAGGCTCTCAACTAAGGTGTCAAGAGTGCTGTTTAACTACCGCATTACCCCACAATCGACCACGGGGTTGTCTCCAGCGGAAATGCTGCTGGGTAGAAGGTTACGATCAACCTTAGACCAGGTGCACCCAGATCTGAGGGCAAGGGTAGAACGGAAGCAGGACACCCAGAAGAAACTTCATGACAAACAGGTGCAGGGGCGAAGTTTCCAGGTGGGAGACACAGTGATCACGAGGAACTTTAGTTACGGGGCTAAGTGGATCCCTGGTTTTATTGTAAAGGTCACAGGACCGGTCTCGTACAAGGTCATGTTAGGGGATGGTAATGTCGTACGTAGACATGTAGATCAGATTCTGGTGAGATCAGTGGAGGAGGACTCAGTAGGTCCTGGGACCACGGTGCCACCGAGGGCATGTATGGATCCCTCTGAGGCTTGGGTAATGCCTGAGAAGGTTGCAGGCAGGCAGGGAGGTGTTTCGGAGGGTGAAACACAAGAAGGCGTGAGACCATCAGAGGCGGACGAGGAGGCTACCAAGGAGTTGCGGGAGTATGTGTCACCTGTGAGACGTTCGCAACGCACGGTGTCTAAACCAAGTTATCTACAGGATTTTGTATACTAATTCTAAAAAAAAAAAAAAAAAAAAAAAAAAAGGAAATGTGTGAGACATATGTCATGGTACTATCAGGTGACAAATGTTAAACTGGGTGTTCTTGTATTTTATTTTATTATTATTATTATTATTGTTTATGGCTTTATTTATTTTTCTTGTTTCGGTGAGTGCAACAGAACCTAAGGGGGGAGGAATGTAGTAGATGAAGTATGTGGTTATAGATGTCCTGTAGGGGGCAATAGAGGGTTGTTAATTAGCCTGTGGTTGGTTAGGCAGGTGGCGGTAGAAAAACGTTGTGTTGTTGGAAGACATGTGGTGTGTAGTAAAGAAGACAAATTCTACAGGAATGCCTGGGTGTCCTTATTGAGAAGATACCACACTAAGGTTTGTCCAAAAGTCGCTAGATTTGTCGCTAGGCGCTTTTTTGAAAAAAAGTCGTCAAGGGGGTCTGAAAAGTCGCTAAATCTAGCGACAAAGTCGCTAAGTTGGCAACACTGGTTTTCTGTGTGAGATTCCTTAGTATTGTCCTAAGACGGCACCTATAGGCAGTGATCCTGGACTCTCTCCTCAGGTGCAAAATGTGAATTTGCATTTTTACATGGTGGTTCTGGAACACACCTTAATATTCATGAGAGTATATTCCTGATTGGGCAGTGAATGCCTTAGACCAGGGGTGGCCAAATCCAGGCCTGGAGGGCCAGAGCCCTGCACATTTTTGGGTTTCCCCTCATTTAACACCCCGGATTCAACTGCTTGTGCTAATTACCACACAGCTTTTGAGCTGAATCATTTATGGTGGGACAGGGGAAGAACTAAGTTACACTGGGCGCCGGCCCCCCAGGACTGGATTTGGGCAGCCCCGCCTTAGGCATAAAAAACAGGCAGCACGTGTCGATGTTCACTGGCCAATCAGGTAGTGCCCCTCTCATAAATATTAATGAGGCAGCCAATCATGTAGGGCTTTTCTTATGATTAATAAGATTTCCCAAACCACGGTGCTAAAAGAAATTTGCGCCCGGCACGCACTGGATGTGCGGTGGAAAATGTCGAATTTCATCTCGGCGTCCATGTGAACAGATTAGCGCGGCCACGTGCCTGCGCGAGATGCGGGGCTCACGCCTCGGGGCAGCGGCGCCGCATCTAGAGTCACACGCGCGGTAAGCGGTTCAATATGGAAGCGTATTGCATTAATCGGAAAAACAGTCAATTTTGCTTTTCCGAATTAATGTAACAATCATCCTGTTTTTCTGAATTAATGATATAACCTTTCTGTTTTTCATGATGGACGATCTGTGTAGTTTAATCCGCTTTTATTGATGGTTTGTAAACGGTATTATCATTAGTTTGCCGACTTTGCGCGGCACCTATTCCGCCCCGCTTGACACCGCAGTGTTTCTCCCTGATCAGCAGATACAGTATGACCCGCTTCACGGAAATAAGCCGATGCATGTGAAATGCATTCAGACCGGAATCGTCTTCGGAAGTTTGTATCAGAATCCAGGTCCAAACCTTTATTGAATATGACTTTAAATATGTAATAATATTACTTAAATATTCTGTTATCGATGGCCATTTTCAAAGGTAAACTCCCTGTAGAAAGACGGAGAGCAGCAAGGCGCCGCACGCGCCGGATTTAGCGGTTAGAAGGAAAGACACTGACTTTATATCTATTAATATCTGGTGCCGTTTTGTGGTAAATATGCTTGTGATGAATATATCTGATGAATGTCGCTGCTTTGTAATTTTATTTACCCGTAATTAAGCTGTTAGTTTAGCTCGCGCCGCATTTTGGCGGCTCTTCCCGCCGGCGTCGCGCGCCGTCCAACATTTCCTGAGCTATTTCATAAACTTCAGTTCCCGCTTCGTTCGGGGAAGCTGTGCTGTTTTTATATTGTACAGAAACATAAAGTACAGGCTGCCTGATGGTATTAATAATTCTCCCTCCTGCCTACAGACTCCTGCCAGCTGACGCTGGACCCCAACACAGCAAACAGAAGCCTGTCTCTGTCAGAGGGGAACAGGAAGGTGACACGGGGGGCAGAGCAGCCATATCCTGATCATCCAGAGAGATTTGACGACTGGTGCCCCCAAGTTCTGTGCAGAGAGAGTCTGACTGGCCGCTGTTACTGGGAGGCTGAGTGGGATGGACATGGAGTCTGGATAGGAGTGACTTATAAAGGGATCGGGAGGAAAGGAGGGAGGGACTGTGGGCTTGGATTCAATAACAAGTCATGGATTCTGTGCTGTTATCCTGACAGTTACTGCGTCTGTCACAATAATAAAGAGACTCACATACCCATAGAGCCCTCAGGCTCCCGCAGAGTAGGAGTGTATCTGGACTGGGGGGCTGGTGCTCTGTCCTTCTACAGAGTCTCCTCTGATGGACTGACCCCCCTGTACAGATTCACCTCCTCATTCACTGAGCTCCTCTATCCAGGGTTTGGGGTTTATCCAAACTGCTCAGTGTCACTGTGACGTGTTGCTGGTTCTCCTGGCAAAAAGGTAAAATCTCTGCTTTTTAACCTTTATAATCCTTTTTACTCTGAAATGTATGTTTGACAAAAATAAATGTCTGTGTTCAGCGAGCTGAATAAACAACAAAAATATAATTTTATAGCTTTTCTCTCTGACTAAAATGTGACTAAATGTAATCCTGATGGGGGGGGGGGGGCTTTCCCCCTCCCCTGTATATGTACATTTTATATATTTATGTCTATTTACTGTATCTCCTCCCTGTACAGTGACAATAAAGGCTTTCTGTTCTGTCCTATTAATGTCCTGCTTCAGCGTCACCCAAAGCATAACTGAGTAACATAATGAAACCACAGTCTGGTGGATTAAATTAAATTAATTCACTTTACTACTGACACAATTAGAGTAAATCAGTGTAAATAATAACCTTTTAAGTGGAGACATAACAGAAACAATAGTCATTGGAAAATATAATAATATCCAGTTACTGCCCTGGTTCAGTGGATTAAAGTAAATAAAATTATTAATTTATTTGATTAAATAATGAAATTTGTTTTTATCAAATAATAACCCACCTCACTGTGAAAGGTCTGGTTACGCCCCCGTCGGACAGAAGGGGCAGGTTCCCGCCCACTCTCGCCACCCCCACCCCACTGTGAAAGGTCTGGTTACGCCCCCGTCGGGCAGAAGGGGCAGGTGCCCGCCCACTCTCGCCACCCCCACCCCACTGTGAAAGGCCTCGTTACACCCCTGTCGGGCAGAAGGGGCAGGTGCCCACCCACTCTCGCCACCCCCACCCTACTGTGAAAGGTCTGGTTGCGCCCCCGACAGACAGAAGGGGCAGGTGCCCACCCACTCTCGCCACCCCCACCCCACTGTGAAAGGCCTCGTTACACCCCTGTCGGGCAGAAGGGGCCGGTGCCCGCCCACTCTCGCCACCCCCACCCTACTGTGAAAGGTCTGGTTACGCCCCCCTCGGGCAGAAGGGGCAGGTGCCCACCCACTGTGAAAGGTCTGGTTACGCCCCCGTCGGGCAGGCACCCTTACCCCCCTCACTGGTCAATCGCAAAGGTAGTCTGGGTAGATTGTATGGCATAAAAAATAGAGGATGGGTGACGCGTTCAACCGCGCCAGCTGCTGCGAAACTCCAGCAAGCGGCCGCGTCACCTAGTTAGCCTCTGATTTATTTCTACTAAACTTAAGAAAGGGTATAAAAATGAATGGGGGAGCTGGACCAAGTAAGAAGCCAAAAACCTACCACTTTGAGCAAAGGAGACTAAGGGGGAATATGATTCAGGTCTAACGGGTCTGGATGCTGTTCAGCCAAATGACTATTTCAATATTAGTGTAAATACTAGAACTCGTGGCCATAAGTGGAAATTAGCGGGAGAACATTTTAAAACAAATTTGAGGAAGCACTTCTTTACACAGTGTGTAGTTAGAGTATGGAATAGTCTTCCTGCTAGTGTAGTGGAAGCTAAAACCCTGGGTTCATTTAAATCAGAGCTAGATAAGATTTTAACAACTCTGAGCTATTAGTTAAGTTCTCCCCAAACGAGCTTGATGGGCCGAATGGCCCCCTCTCGTTTGTAAATTTCTTATGTTCTTATGTTCCATACGGAATGCGGGGGGGGACTGTTTTTTCTTCCACCATGTCATATTCGAAGTACGTTTGCCTCATCTGTCAGTCTGCCGTTGGTATTCCGAAGAAGGAAAATGTGGAGCGGCATTTTCGGACTGTTCATAAAAACTATGACATTAACTTCCCTCCGAAAACGAGCTGAGAAAGAGAAACGTGAAGGAACTAAAATCCCAGTTCAGTTCAAAAATACTTCATTTATCCCAAAGGGAAATTATTATTATTATTGTTATTATTATTATTATTTTATTTTTATTATTATTATTATTATTATTATTGTTAATAATAATAATAATAATAATAATAATAATAATAATAATAATAATAATAAAGAATACTCAATATTTTTATACATGTATGTTTTGCATTTTTATAGTAAGTAGATAATTTTGATCTGGTCATTTATAAATAGCTCGCAACCTGAAAAAGTGTGGGCACCCCTGCTGTAGTCAGTTATAATGTCTGTATATCAAGCTGCTGCCATATTTCTTCACATTCACTGGACACGTCAATTCACAGAAGAAGCGATCCAGAAACACTGTGTACTTTTCAGGGAGGCCACTAGGTGGCGACAAAACATAGATTACTAAATATAAGAGGTTCAGAATTAAATTATAAGAAAGCCGATCTATGTGCGATATTTGTAAAATACCATGACGACTCCATTTTAACGGGACGCTTCTTTTTTATGCCAGTTTGTAATTAATAGTCATTTGCGTTCTTTCATAATAAAAATAAATAAAATATTATGAGCCATAAATCATCCGTATATTTTGCAGGAACACTGTGGGAGAAAAAAGAGCAATCAATTAAAAATAAAAGTCCAGTATGAAGTTTGAAATTATGCAAATGCAGATTTAACATTCCTGTTAATATTCATTGACGTACACAAATTAAAGTTTGTCTTACGATGACCGCATTTTGTTTTTAATGATAACCGCAGCTTTCAGCCTATACTATATAGCAGAAAACAACACTAAATCATAACCATTAACTGATAGTCTCCCTGCACTTCATGTAGAAAATTTTAAACCTTGTTTTTCATGATTTATTGGGCTAATAACACTTTCCTTGATGCCACTTCCAGAGTGTAACTATGGGTGCGTTCGACTTTGTGTAGCCTCTTACAGCGCTGGCTTAAAGCAATGCATTCTGGTCTTGACGCAATGCATCATGGTTAGATTTTTTTGTCCGGCGCTGCAAAACGTCGTCACGCGTCACCATGTCACATGGTACAAAAACCTCACAAGAGCAAGACGACTTAAGACAGATTGTACAGCACCTCTCAGCCAGCTGAACAAACTGGAACAGCCTCCGTGGCGACACAACTTTGCCCTTACTGGCTGAAGAACGTGTCGTTTGTATGACGTTTATATCCCAGGAAGTCACGTTGCGTAATGTGCTTTTTCTCCCGAATATCACGTAAAGCAGTGAGAACTGGTTTTCAGTTAATTTACCTGGTAAAATAAAGTTTAAATAAATGCTCTAATAGTACATGTAAGTTAGTGGTTTATTTATTGTTAGTTACTGTAATGTTGCGCTGCTTCCAGTCTGTGAAGAAGTTTGTTGACGACACCACAGTGATCGGACTCATTTCAATGGGAGACGAGGCAGCTTACAGAGAGGAGGTCCTGAAGTTGGCAGCCTGGTGTTCAAAGAACAATCTGGCTCTGAACACCAAGAAAACCGAGGAGATCATAGTCGACTTCAGGAGGCACAGCACCGATTTAGCCCCCTCTACATCCACGGCGAGTGTGTGGAGAGGGTCCACACCTTCCGTTTTCTCAGCATCCTTATCTCCACTGACGTCTCCTGGACAGACAACATCACAGCAGTTACCAAGAAGGCTCAGCAGCGGTTACACTTCCTGAGGGTCCTCAGGAAGCACAACCTGGACTCCAACCTGCTACTGACCTTCTACCGCTCGTCCATCGAGAGCCTGCTGACATGCTGTATCACAGTATGGTATCACAGTACTGTATCACAGTACTGTATCACAGTGTGGTATCACAGTACTGTATCACAGTGTGGTACAGCAGCTGCACCATGGCAGACAGGGAGAGGCTTCAGAGAGTAGTAAAGGCAGCACAGAAGATCATTGGCTGCCCTCTCCCCTCCCTGATGGATATTTACACCTCCCGCTGCCTCAGCAGAGCAAAAAACATCACCAAGGACAGCTCCCAGCCTGGCTCTGATCTGTTTGGCCTGCTGCCCTCAGGGAGACACTACAGGTGCATCACAGCAAAGACAAACAGACTCAAGAACAGTTTTTTCCCAAAAGCCATAACCACTCTGAACTCACACATGCACTGACTACACAGTCTAACCCCCTAACCCCTGGACTTCCTTCTATCCAACAAATGTGCAATATCCAATATCTAAATGGTACTGATAATAACTGTGCAATATCTGTATACTGTACAATATCATCGGTCTGTGTCCAACACCCACTGCTCACTGCACATGATCATCAATACTGTGTAATATTTAGATAATGTGCAATGACCTACACAGTTATTTATTTATTCCTTCCATATGTACATAGTGCCGCAGAACTTTTTGCACTATTTATTTATTGTTTGTTGTTCTACATACATGTTTGCAATGGAGGAGCTGCTTTTAATCTCATTGTACATGTGTATAGCGACAATAAAAGGCATTCATTCATTCATTCATTCATGAACCGCTGCTACCTCCTTAACAGGAACCACTGCTACCTCTCTACAAAGAACCACCAGTACCTCCCTACCATGAACCACCACTACTTCTCTAACAGGAACTCCCACAAGGACCTCAATGGATCTCCACCCTAAAGAAGATGCACCCAATCCCAGTACCTCCCTACCAGGAACCTCCGCTACCTTCCTACCAGGAACCTCCGCTACCTCCCTACCAGGAAACACCAATACCAGGAACCACCATTACCACCCTACCAGGAATTCCCACCAGGACCTTTATTTGAGCATGGTTACAAAGTTATATATGTAAAGTCAGGAACTGAACGAAGATTTCAGAACAATATAGTCAAAATTGTTTCATTGTCAGGACGGAAATACTATTTGTACAGAATCCAATAACTACCCTGACCCAATGCATTTTGAAAGTGCACATCAGGATTTGAATGTAAATTGTTGTAATAGGTCATAACTGTCATAACCGATTGCTGTGCACGGAGCGGGGAAGCAGGAGAAGGACACGTAAGAGTGAGGAATACGTAGGGTGACCAGACAATCCATGTCAGGGAGGACACTTTGAGCTACTTCGGGTTTTACAAACTACTTTCTAATTGAAAGGCTCCTGTGCTCGGCTAAATAGTTTAGCTCTTCTTGTGCTTTGACTGGTTTGTTTCCTTGACTGAAAGACTCATCCAGCTGTTTCACATTAGCATTAGTGACACATGCATGATTATAGGAGACTGACCAATCAGCACACAGCAAGAGCTGAGTGCTCAAGTGAAATCCAGGTCCGTTTAATTGAAATGGTAATTTACAATTCCTGTCCTAGCTCACAGTGTCCTCCCTGACATGGATTATCTGGTCACCCTAGGAATACGGGATTTACTGGGGAAAAGGAGCAGGGAAGCAGGAGAAGGACACGTAAGAGTGAGGAATACGGGATTTACTGGGAAAAGGAGCAGGGATATGGAATAGGCAGCACTACACAATCAGACGTACAAACCTCAATGACAGACCTGGGTAAACTGACTTGGATGCAGACTGAAATACACAGGATCGAACAGGCAAAACAGGAAACAGCTGGTTACAAGCGGGATTGGACACGAGGTTAATGAGTGGGCGTGGCACATGAAAGGGCAGTAGGAACAGGTCATGACAATAACCTTAACCCTAATCTGGGCCCTTAGGGTGATAGAACAGGCTGTTGCAAAGTAGGAAATATGCTACTAAAGCATGTTAAAGTGTGGTTTCCTATCCTACGGTGGAGCAGAACTCGCATTAAAACACATTCTGATGCCTGACAATGCCATACTTTTTCTAACCCTAACCCTAGCCTCAGTTTGCTAACCCTAACCCTGATTTGGGGCCTTATGGTGAAACAACAGGCTGTTGGAAAGTACGAAATATGTTACTAATGCATACTAAACTGTGGTTTCCTATTCTATGGGGGAGCAGAATTGTCATAAAAACACATTTTGATGCCTGAAAATGCCATACTTTTTTCAATCGTAACCCTAGCCTCAGTTTTCTAACCCTAACCCTTATTTGGGGCCTTCGGGTGAAACAACAGGCTGTTGCAAAGTAGGAAATAAGCTACTAAAGCAAGCTAAAGTGTGGTTTCAGGTGGTCCCAGACCTATCATAAAAACACATTTTGATGCCTGGAAATGCCATACTTTTTCTAACCCTAGCCTAACCAGGAATAATGTGCTTGTATGACCACCTAGTGGACACTCTGACATTAGAATTCCAAACATTAGAGAGTGATTTATTCCTGGTGCTGGTATCTCACGGTGCATCACATAAAAGGAGCAGCCATATCTGTCAAGTATAAACTTTGTTACCCGTGTAACGTGATTTAAAAATTCACACTGAATCTGAATACGAATGTCGAACGAATTTCTATTCTGCTATGCTAGATGGACCGCGGCCACATCATATCTCAAAATACCCAAGATATATTACCTGTGATGGCACTGTTCAAAAATATGCCATGAATCATACAGTTGAAGTGAGAAGAGAAATGTGCTGGAACTGTGACGTGACAAAAGAAAAGGAAACAGAAGTGGATCCACTGTGGCTGGCCGACTTACCACCTACATTATGGGCACAAGGGAAAAATGACTTTGGAAGAATCAAAACCGCAGAACCGCTGAGAAAACAACCAAAGTCTGACTACAGACCGCAAAAAGCACAATATCCGCTCTCACAGGATGCAGGGAAAGGGATAGCCACAGTGCATGCCGAACTCGTCAAAAGAGGAGCGTTAGTGGAAATCCCGTACTCCCCGGTGAACTCCCAATTCTGCCAGTGAAAAAGGCGGATGGATCATGGAGGTGTGTGCAGGAGCTAAGGGGGGTGAATGATGCAGTGCATCCTAGAGTGCCTATAGTGCCAAATCCAGTGACTATACTATCCTCCATCCCACCTCAGGCAAAATGGTTCTCTGTCATAGACTTAGCTAATGCATTTTCCTCCATCCCTGTCCATCCAGACTCACAGTACTGGTTTTCACACACGTTTCGAGGGAAAAGGTACACCTGGACTGTAATGCCACAAGGGTCTACAGAATCGCAGAGTGTGTACGCTCAAGAGTTAGGAAAAATCAGGAAGGGTTTTCTCCACCGGGAAAAAGTGTGTTGGTGCAATATGTGGATGATTTGTTGCTGTGCTCAGACAGCAGGGAAACATGTGAACAAGATACATGCACATTACTAAATTATCGCGCAAAAAATGGCCACAGAGCCTCAAAGACAAAACTGCAGTTAGTAGGAGAGGAGGTAGAATACCTCGGACATGTCCTTAATTCCCAGGGCAGACAGCTGGGAACCAAAAGAATTGAGGCCATTAGAGAGGCACCTGAACCTCAAAGCAAACAACAGCTGATGAAATGGATGGGAATGATTGGCTACTGCCATCCATGCATTCAGGATTTTGCAGAAAGGGCCCAGCCCCTCCAAGATTAAATGCATGGAGGGAAGGGACTGCGTCCCTCTGACCGACTGGACTGGACTGAGGAAGGAGAGAAGGCGTTCTCCGACCTAAAAAGAGCGCTCTGTTAGTGGGAGAATCGTTGAAAGGCCAAATCAGACCATAAAAGGGAAAGTTGCCAAGCTTTGTACTGAGACAGGGTTGGGCTGGGTGACAGGTCTCCCACTCGTGCTCACTGCCATGGGGGCCAGGACACACCAAGCCACTGGGGTGGCCCCATTCGAGGTGCTCACAGGGAGACCCATGCCGATGCCGTATCCAGGAGGGAAAGTGATGTTAGAAACTATAGATGGTGATTTGTTAACTTATCTGTCCAGTTTACAGGGTACACTTTGGTGCCTACATCAACAGGTGAAGCACACTGCGACTGACCCCCCAGCGGTGACTTTGACCTTGGAGCCAGGAGACTGGGTGCTCATCAAGGATCTTCGGAGGAAGCACTATTTATAACGCTGTTGGAGAATTGTCAGTGGTTGTGCATCACAGGAAGATTTAAAATTCTGTATAGTAAGATCCTCCAAAAGTGAAATTTGTAAGAAGCAGTACAGTGGTAAAGATAAGAGATACACTGTGGGGATGTTCATATTCAGCATCCTGATAAAGTCATCCTCTATGCAAGAAATTTGTTCTATTGTGCATGATGTCTGCATTGTACTAGGAAGCAAATATTATACACAATCTGTAGAGATGAGTATTTCAAATATCAAATCTAAAGTTCTAAAATTAAATGTACAACAAGAACCTGAAGACACAACATCATACATAAATGAAGAATGTTGTCCAGCTCTTGATACAGTAAAGTCCCCCTTCTTTAACTGGTTTCAAACAATTAGATTGAAATGTGAAGCTGAGACAAAATTAGAATCCTTTCAAAGGAATTTTTATTTTGGTCCCACACTCCTTAGTAGTGTGTAGAATGAAGCCTTAGTAGAATGTACCTACTGTAACTACTGTAGGTTTGAAGCTGACACAATCCTTTATTTGTGTTTAATGCATGTACATTTGACCTATGTAAAATCAGGCATAATTGCGCGTTGGGGACACTATGTTCCAAACCCAGCAAACTTTTTGCTGACGATTACTTTTATGCAACAACATATGGTATAAATGTTTGTGCAGTTCTCTTACTTTTTTATTTTGGATGGTTAAAATTTACTTAAAATAAGTAAGGAAAGCTGTGTAAGAAACAAAATAATTTACGTATTTTAGGTATAAAATAAGGTAAATATATAAGTTTCTTAATCTTTTAATACATTTACTTTTACTTATGATAAAATTTGGCGATGTAAGTATAATATATCACAGGACTTATTATTATTCTTGCACATAATTCACCATTCAATGGATTAATCGCCTATTAAAACCGAACTTTTATTTTGACACAATAAGCGGACATAGCGACCGGAAGTCTCTCCCTTATTCTTGCCAGCTTCGCACTGCTGAGATCCTCCTGGTGAAGGTCTGCAGCCAGACACTTCTAATTATTCGGTCAGACTGCAGCGGTCAGCAGACATTTCAATCGTGGGTTTAATCACGACCGAACAGGAAAATACTGTTTGGGGAAACAACTTTCGAGTCACTGACAGGAGGAGGCATTTGTGGCACGGTAAGGCGTTTGTGGGGGATGGGTTCGTAGCTGTGATTGCTAATGTAGCTAGCTAGTTTCGCATTCCTCCGGGAGACTTTTAGTTACGGAAAACATGCTTGTATGTTTGCAGAGTAGTCGAATTCTCTACTCGAGTAAAAGTTCGGTTACTTCAGTATTATAACAACTGAAGTCGGCGTAAAAGTAATCAACAATCTCACTACTTCACTGAGAGTAAAATAATCTAGAAAAAAAGACTACTGGAGTAGCTCGTTGGTTTACAAAATTGGAATTGGTTATTAACGAGCTTTACAGTTGCGGGCTTTTCTAATTAACAGCACAGATAAAGAATAAAATCTAAGATTAAAATATGGTCTCCAAATAAAACAAACACAAACTGCAAATAAAAGACCATATACCTTTTTGATAATCAAAATCAGCACGGGAAAACCACAGTATAGATAATCATTGGGGAGGTTTCATTGGCTAACAGCAGAATGTTAAGTGGTTCTTTGTATAAATAAACGTGGGATATATGCAAAATGCAAATAATGTACTATTCCTAACTTTAGGCTATATATATATATATATATATATATATATATATATATATATATATATATATATACACACTGTGTGTGTGTGTGTGTGTATATATATATATATATATATATATATATATATATTAGGGCTGCAACTAATGATTATTTTGATAATCGATTAATCTGTCGATTACTTTTTCGATTAATCGGGGGGGGGGGGGGGCAAAACCAACTTGATTTCCAGCAATTTGTAATAACTCAGTCTGTCTTTGTACAAAGGTTGTTTCAGCAACTCACATAAAAAACAAATGTATGCTACATTAAGAGTATGTATATGTGTGTATATATATATATATATATATATATATATATATATATATATATATATATATATATATATATATATATATATATAAAAATTGTAGCAGCTGAATCAATGTAATGAAATACACAAAATCTTGTTCTATGAAGTGCAACCAGCATGGTGCTTTAGATAATGCTTTCAGTACTCCAGTTTTTTAATGTAAAAGCACAGATTACCGCTGCTGCTACTAAGAATGTTATTAAATAATTGTCTAATGTTATTTAGTGTTGATACACATATGTGACAGGGGGAGAGAGCACGCGAGCGAGTGTGTCCGCATTTATTACGGACAAACAAAGTAAACATTTATTGCGGAGAAAAAGCCTTTTCCGCATTTTACGCTAAAAATGCGCAGGCTTGCACTCTCCCGAAACGCCATAGACTTTAGTGACTGAGCGACGCAAATAAGACGATTGGTGACGAAAAACCCATGAACGGCAGGCGGCAAATTTCGTTTTAAAACGCGTCCAGTTGTTTCAGCATAATACAGAGATGAACTGTACATAAGATAAATAACATAAGGCTATTTAATTTGTTTAATAAAAGCACAAGATATAAACCTGTTGTATAGCAAAGGTAGCCTTAAATGACTTCTGTTGTGATCTTGCACTATATATAAAATAAAATTAAATAAAATTAACTTGGGGCACCCCCCTAATAGAATGGTATGGTAAACACGTTGTGTTATATGTAGCCACATTAATGGCTGATTTTGTTGACAACCACAACTTCCCCTGCGTTCATTTAAACACGTTTGTGTGTGAAGGGACGGGGTGGGTAATGCAGCCAGCAGTAACGCCATTGGTTGCACTTGAAGTTACTAGTTATCTAATCCGACAGTAAATAGCTCATTGATAAGAATATTCTCAGAGTTGTGGTCTCGAAATAACATGACAAGAACGAGTACAAATACGGCTGATTCAAAGACAAGATCGAGACCTTCAAAAACTGGTCTTACTACAACATTTGATATTACTATAAATTTCTATCATGAAGAAATGAAGCAGTGGTGTAGTGGTAACAAGAAATTTAAGGTGGGTAAACTGTAAAAACGGTTGGTAACTTTATATCCTTAACATTAGTGATCTCAAAAAAGGTGAGTAAACGCTGTTTTGTAAATTTAAAAGGTGCGTAAATGGTGTTTATGTGCATTCACCCTCCACTACACCACTGAATGAAGAATTTGCGTTAAGTAATCTGAATAATTGCATAAAATAATCCAAAAACTCCACAACGTCACATAATACATCAGTGTCTCTCCGACCTAATTTCAGCTAATTATTGTCAAATTATGGCAGAATTAAAACAAGACTCTGTTGTGTCAGCCTCTGCCGTTTTTTAAACGTTTTTTTCAGTTCTCCCAGAATTCATCACATAAGCTACTCAAGGCACGCCATTGGTTCTCGTCACCTTTTACTTTTATGGTGGTTGGCATCCATCTTAATGGTACTTTACTGCCACCGTGGCTTTGGTTAGCTTACTGCTCCCAAATTAGGAGGTAGCCACTGTACTTATGCGTATAACAACGTAGACCCAACTAATCGATTATTAAATTAGTTGGCAACTATTTTAATAATCGATTTTAATCGATTAAATCGATTAGTTGTTGCAGCCCTAATATATATATATATATATATATACACTCACCTAAAGGATGATTAGGAACACCTGCTCAATTTCTCATTAATACAATTATCTAATCAACCAATCACATGGCAGTTGCTTCAATGCATTTAGGGGTGTGGTCCTGGTCAAGACAATCTCCTGAACTCCAAACTGAATGTCAGAATGGGAAAGAAAGGTGATTTAAGCAATTTTGAGCGTGGCATGGTTATTGGTGCTAGACGGGCCGGTCTGAGTATTTCACAATCTGCTCAGTTACTGGGATTTTCACGCACAACCATTTCTAGGGTTTACAAAGAATGGTGTGCAAAGGGAAAAACATCCAGTATGCGGCAGTCCTGTGGCCGAAAATGCCTTGTTGATGCTAGAGGTCAGAGGAGAATGGGCCGACTGATTCAAGCTGATAGAAGAGCAACATTGACTGAAATAACCACTCGTTACAACCGAGGTATGCAGCAAAGCATTTGTGAAGCCACAACATGCACAACCTTGAGGCGGATGGGCTACAACAGCAGAAGACCCCACCGGGTACCACTCATCTCCACTACAAATAGGAAAAAGAGGCTACAATTTGCACGAGCTCACCAAAATTGGACAGTTGAAGACTGGAAAAATGTTGCCTGGTCTGATGAGTCTCGATTTCTGTTGAGACATTCAAATGGTAGAGTCAGAATTTGGCGTAAACAGAATGAGAACATGGATCCATCATGCCTGGTTACCACTGTGCAGGCTGGTGGTGGTGGTGTAATGGTGTGGGGGATGTTTTCTTGGCACACTTTATATGCAGATGTACTCACAACACCTACACTCAGCACCTTGGGGTATGAAGGGGGATCAAGAATTTGTATCTGAGCTGCCTTTCAATACCCGGTGTATGTCTACTCTGAATTACATTATAATATACTGTTCAATAAACCACCATTTTGCTGAAACGAGACCCTGCGAGTGGATTCCTTACACCTGTGTTCCCTACCTGAGCCCAATTACATTTGCTGTCAGTTAAACTGAGTTATTCTTAGCCGGAGTTGGCTTCTTTGTCTGGCGGGACCCCGGCTTTCCCTCATGTCAAGGATAAAAGTGGACTGTGACATACATTTGGGCTGCGGTTTGGATTAGTGCCCTCATACTGTTATCCAATGAAATCGATCTTGGGTGTGGTTTGGATGGAAGGATTGGTTTGGGTGGAACGATACTGATGGGGTGTCTGAATACCACTGGTAACAGCCTCAAATAAGTCGACAAAAGGTGAGATTCAGGAGAATAGGCATTGCATTTTGCAGATATACTCAAATAAAACTGTAGAATATTCAATGATTACATTGAAAGTAGATTTTTTTTTTCCCCAACAAGTTACTTAAGCGTAGTGCGCCCCTACCCCCCTCTGCATATTTGACATTTTATTACACATTTCAGGTGGGAACGTGGACTCGGTCGCCACACAAGATAGAAAGGACTTCGGGCATGAGTTTGTCAGTTGAGGTAAGGCAATTGGGGGAGAACTGGCAGCTGAAACTGAGGACAGCCTGTTATATCTGACATGGCCAGTGGGTGCAGTGGCTTTTTGGTGTCGTTGTGTCTGCTCTGTAAAGCATGAAGCAGCCTCATGAAAGGCCCTGTCTCCATGCAGGAGGATTACTCAGATATCCGGGCCTATTTCTCCGAAGCTGAATGGATTCGGCTGCAGAGATGCGAGAAGGTGCACTACAGGAACATGAAGAAAAGTTCGTAAGTTTAACGTTACACAGTTTTCATACGAAACTTCACCGCTACGCCAAAACAATGGAGGCTGGATGAGTCATTTAGTTAGTTGTCAGTTTATTGGGTGATCAATCGTGATACGTGTTTATTTTGAGAAAAACAATCAAATTCATGAGGAACACATTAAATAATGTGCTGTTGTATTGTTTTCAATGTAATACAGGTTAAAGATAATTCAACAAAGTACTGTTTTCAGTTTGATTTTAATTTAACATACCATCCCAACTTTTTCTGATTTGGGGTTGTAATATAACCCATGACATGTTCATGATTTTTATTAAATCTGGCCAGCAGATCGATCTTTCATTCTCCGCAGAATAAAAAAATATGTAACATTGTCCTGCTAATAAGGCCAATTGTCTGCTTAATTTTTGCTCTGCTGCATCTCATTTTCTGCACTTCCATGTAACTTCCAAGTTTGCACTGGTGCTTGTGGTCGACCATTCAGCAAGTTAATCGCTCTAAGTGCCTCCCCAGTAGTTTGTGTTTGAGCAAATCATACCTAGTCTGGAGTAGGTACTAGAAAAGAGTTCTGGAACTGCCTCCAAGGAACTACAATTGGGCCGAGTTCCTACAGTGTAAACATGACAAAGGTAACTGGTTCTGGGAAAAGGTTCTGGTTCCGGAAATACTTCCAGCGATGTTGAAAGCGCCTATAGATGACCAGAACACTAAGTATGAGCGTTGTGGATATTCCCTAGGGTGACGCAGTCTGCCTGAAATGTTCATTGGTGTCTTCAGCATCCAGGAGTTTTCCAGCCTATATTCTGGTGGTCCGATCGGAAGGGATCCCCTGCTGTGGGATCAGAGTCATATGCCACAGACCATGGAAGGAGGGTCTGTTTGTGGTCAACTCAAGCTGCTGCTGGCTGTGCATTACGACACACTGACTAACTGGCACAGTCTCAGTGTTTAATTCCATTTTGGTTTCAGCAGACGCCTTCCTGCAGTGAAACCAGCTGCCACACGAACCAGAAACCTTCCCAGCAGGGAGTCGGAGAGGTTAAAAAAGAGGAGGAAGAATTCCTGATATCTGAGGTTGAAGGGACTGCGAGCGAGAGCCCCTACAAGGTGAAGTGGAGTGTATGTGGGTCTCTTCACAAATGTCACTTGTCCATTCTGAGGTGGTTTAATTTTTGTGTGTTAATCTGAAAAGCAGCCAAATATAGGTTATACCAGAAAAGGACATAAATGTAGTTTGTGTGGCTTGAAAATGATTTTAGTTTTTCTCTTTTATGCAAATATAACAGCCTGTATAAATTTATGAAGTGAACGGCTTATTCTGCCTTGTTTGGTCTTTATGGCTGAAGATGAAGGGCGCAGCGGTTCAGGATGTGACTGAGGAGGAGCTGACTGGTTCCCTTTCGTTACACACTGATGGGAGGAGCAAAGAGTGTGTGAAACCTCCAAACCCAGGTGATTTCAGCTATTAACATATACCATCAAAACCTCAATTGTTTTGGTACATTTGGAGGTAATACTTTGTACTTCAAGTTGCTATTTCAAACCAGCAGTGTTGTTACTCTGTGCAGTTCAGTTCAGGTATATCAGAGATTGCAGTGTGAATAGCACACTGTGAACATGAACTGCATATGGAGTAACGAATTCTCTTTGGAAGATATGTTTGCCTTATTCACTATTTTCCTGATTATTTTTCTCTGTTAACCCTGTTCCATCTCAGTACTGACTGCCGTGTCTCCATCTTCCCCCAGCAAGGAGAGTGGATGAATCCTCCCAAACCTTCGCTTGCTCTCAGGATCCTAGATTCGAAATCCTAAAGAAGCACCAGCAGATTCACACAGGAGAGAGGCCTTACCAGTGCTCCCAGTGTGGGAAGAGCTTCAGACAATTAGCAAACCTACAGAGACATCAGCGGATTCACACAGGAGAGAGGCCCTACCAGTGCTCCCAGTGTGAGAAGAGCTTTAGTCAGTCAGGAAACCTCAAGAATCACCAACTGATTCACACGGGAGAGATGCCCTACCAGTGCTCCCAGTGTGGGCAGAGCTTCAGTCGATTAGCATACCTAAAAACACATCAGCGGATTCACACGGGAGAGAGGCCCCACCAGTGCTCCCAGTGTGGGAAGAGCTTCAGTCGATTAGTATACCTAAAGACACATCAGCGGATTCACACAGGAGAGAGGCCATATCAGTGCTCTGAGTGTGGGAAGAGCTTTAGTGAGTTAGGAAGCTTCAAGAAACACCAACTGATTCACACGGGAGAGAAGCCCTACCAGTGCTCCCAGTGTGGGCAGAGCTTCAGTCGATTAGCATACCTAAAAACACATCAGCGGATTCACACGGGAGAGAGGCCCTATCAGTGCTCTGAGTGTGGGAAGAGCTTTAGTGAGTTAGGAAGCCTCAGGAAACACCAACTGATTCACATGGGAGAGAAGCCCTACCAGTGCTCCCAGTGTGGGAAGAGCTTCAGACATTTAGGAACCCTAAAGAAGCACCAGCAGATTCACACAGGAGAGAGGCCCTACCAGTGCTCCCAGTGTGGGAAGAGCTTCAGACATTTAGGAACCCTAAAGAAGCACCAGCAGATTCACACAGGAGAGAGGCCCTACCAGTGCTCCCAGTGATTATCTCAATTAGAATACATTGAGAAGCACCACCAGACCCACTCAGTTGACAGTTCATTATCACAGTCAGTCCAATAAGTGTTTGTTCTTGAATTTTTCTGAATTGTATTTGTGAAATACCAGTATGTTTGGTCTCCCTCATTAGTCCTGTTGATGTTTAGGATTTGTTTGACAAAGATTTGGAGGCAGTGTTTTAATAGTTAGTATATTTTGAAGGTAGTCCCCATCCCTAAATGCTTCCCTCCTCCCGCTCCGTCACCCCAACACACATATAGGGCTTTGAGGTGCAGGTGCGTCGCTGGGATGCAGGGGAGGTATTCCTCCTCTGTCCCCCCGTGACCACCTGTGTCTCAATCATACACCACAACTTAGACACTCTCATTACTTACTCTCTCATGACACATACATTTAGGGCCTTGGGGGTGGGCACACGGAATGGCGTCCAGAGGGCGGTCTGTTCATTCAGCCTTACCTCTGGTGCCAGTGCCCACTTCTCAATTTTAAGTTGCACATAGACATTGAGGGTTCTGGGGAGGGGCTGAGCTGACACCAGCTGTTGATTGGCAGAGGGTGGTTAGCACCATGCCCTTCCCCTGTTTTAAAGCACTTTAGAACAACACGCACCAACACCACATATGAGCGGGCGGAGGGAAGCATGGGGTCTTTTCACACCCCCGTTCTCTGTTCACCATCTGGGGCCGGGGGCTGGGAGGAGCTGGCCCTTCCGGCTCTGTCGGGGCCCTGGCTGGGGGGTGGGGGGGCCCTTGGATCTGTGGGCCCGGGGTCCGGTCTGCCCTGGTGTGGCCGGCCGCCGGCGGGGCCTGCGTGCTCGTCGCCACGGCCCCCTGGGGCTCCTGTGATGTGGCTGCCGGATGGCCCCCCTCCGGAGCGCTCCTCTGCCCTTTTCTCGGTGGGGGCTGCAATTGTCCCTGCGGTGGTTCTCCTGGGGTTCCCGTGCCCTGGGGGGCCTCTGGATGTCTGGGGCCCAGGTCTCCTCCGTGTCGACTTCATGTCCTGGGTGGGCGGGGCTGTGGCTCCCCACACACACTACTGGACAATTACATGGAGAAACCTTAGGAACACCAGCGCGCTGACACACACAGGTGTGCACACAGGTGCTCACGGACACACACTGTCTTGATCGGCTGTTGTTTCTGGGCATGGGTTGTAATGCTGGTTGTGTGTACTGTTCAACAACATTTAACGTTTGATGGTCGTTGTGATTAGTACAGATGTTGTATGTTGTCTTTCTCTTTTCAACAGACATGGAAGCAGATTATCTGTTTTGTTTTTTTCTTTTTTTCTTTTTTCTTTCCATTCCTCTCTCTCCCTCTCTCTCTCTTCCCTCCTTCTCCTTCGTCCCCCCCTCCCTCTCCTCCTTTTGAGGAAGTAAATAAAAATATTAAATAAAAAAATAATAATAATAATAAAAAATATATAATAATAATAAAAAAATAATAATAATAAATAAATAGATACAGATAAAGTAGTCCCCCGTGGAGGAGGGAATATTAAAAAAAAAAAAAAGTATATTTTGAAGGTAGTCTTTGACTGCAAAGCAGTTTTATAAATTGTGTATTTTACCGAAGAGAATTTGGGCCACGTGAAATAATATTCAGAGAATTCTGAGGAAAAGGTCTGAATCCTGACATTAGTCAGAGGCTGGCTGCAGACCTCAGGCCCCCTGCAAACACAGGGCAGAGTACACAGGGGCCCTTTCCTCGCCCGCGGGGGCCCTTTCCTCGCCCGCAGGGGCCCTTTCCTCGTCTAGGGGCGCAAGTGGAGATGTCAGTGTTGGTGGAAAATGACAGAATTGGTAGCATTTCTGCACATTTATTGATTGGGAACATATGAAATATTTAGTTTTAAGGAGGCTACATGAGAATGTTGTATAGTGTAGTTTATTTCCAAAATTTTGTGTGAGCTTTGCGTAAGCATGTGAACAAGAATTATTTTCATCACATGAGCTTTAATTGTGGTGAGTTTTTTGAGTCTTAATGTTATGAAACTTGTCATATAGAAGACAAAGGTAAGTCAGTTTCTCTTAGTACTTAAACGCTGTGTAATCATCTGTTTTACACAAAAGGGTTTGAATTGCATTATTTTTAGTTACTTTTCTCCAACCCATTACAAGAAAGACTAAGACTTTTTGAAAATAATAAACCAAGATGACACAGGGCAGTGGTGACCTAATCCTTAGGGATGTGCACTTGTAATCGGAAGGTTGCTGGTTCGAATCCCTGACTATCAAGGTACCACCCCCAAGCACTGCTCCCTGGGAGCTGAATTAGCTGCCCCCTGCTATGTCACAATGTCACAAATAGATTAAATGCAGAGGACCCGTTTCGTCGTCGTGTGCTGTGGTGTGTCAACACTAATCACTGAATTCCAGAATTATTTTATTCAGTTGCAAACATTCAGAAAAAAATATGTTGAAATTTGCTGTAAAAGGTTGGCTTTATGGTAATACTGTTTGTTTTCATTTACTAGATCAGGGCTATTCAATTACAAATTCAGCTGGGCCAGATTTTCAAACCAAGAAATTTAGGCCAGGTAATGACACAACTGAATATATTGAAAAACAAGTAATGTTTGTTTATTTTTCACTTTTGAATTTGGTCACATATGACACAGGCACACCAAAAAGAGCAAAAAACAATACAAAAGCTATTCTTTTTTCTTTACTTAAAAAAGCAACATTTGGGTCTGATATAATAAACATCTCAAAGAGCATTGGAACACATTAGTGCACAGCATTAGCAATAACATTTGAAACAGCACAGGCACTCAAAACATGCATTTAACAAAATCAAATAGAACTATTAATGTTATCCAAGCTTTGGTGAAGAGTACTGTTGCTCAGGGAGGAACGAGAGCTGCTTTTAATTGAGTTAATGTGCGAAAAGCTTGATTCACACGTGTATGTTGATCCAAACATGCTGTGCATGAGAAGCGCCAATTTCTTAATGTTAGGGAACTGATGTATGTTGACGTCAGCCCAAAACCTTGCACCACGGTTATGGATGACCACATGTCAACAAGTTCGAGAATGAATTTACCCTTGTCAATGGAGGGGAAAACTTCCTTTGCTTTGGCAGATAAATCCCCACCTGTTGCTACAGAAAATGGATCTCTGGAGAGAGATAGAGGCATACCGCTTTCGTCAAAACGACAGCTCAGGTCAATGGTCCCGAAGATCAAAGGGTTAGGGGTCACAGAGGTCACTAGGGGGCGGGGCCAGGAGTAGTGGCCAGTGTTGTTAATTATCTCCAGATGTTGCGAGGGGTGTGAAATTTGTCGCGGGTGGTTTTTTATTAATTTATTTATTTTGACTAGTGCGGAGACTGAAATGAAGCAGAAAATGGCTTGGCGTGTGGGTGCTTATGAATACGAGTGGGATTTGTCTGATTTGTCACAGAGTTTCTGTGTCTGTGAAAGTGGCAGGGAGGGGGAGTAGGGTAGTGTCTGACCCCTGCAACAGTCCAGGGATTGAGGGTGACCCCCCTTTTTTGAAGTTGGGGTGAGTAGTTTTCACATACAGCTGTTATTTACATCCCCCTAGGTCATCCCGGTCAAACTGTATCGGTCTTTGTGCCCGTGCACAATTACATGTAGAAAGTAAACGTCGGCCACACATCAAATTGACATTTTTGTCTTTCATTAAATAAAAAAGTTTTTTTTTGTTGGAATTTGAGGTAAAGTTGAGGACAAGAAGTTTTGCCCATATACAGATGCAGCCCCCTCAATTTTCCCCTCCAGCCAAAGGGAGTGACCCCCCTCCTTCTGGGGATGTGCCTAAATTCTTGGCTAAACCCGCCCATTTATTCACTTGCAGGGTGTTACCATAAGATGGCGCTTTCTTTACAAAAACGCAGTTTTTTCACCTATGGCTGATGGGTCTGGATCCCCCGCCTATTGCGGAAGTTACGTTCCAGACCCATCAGCGATAGGTGAAAATCCGCGATATAGAAAGACCATATACATAAACTTTTTTTATAGTTTAAGCCTTACAATACCACTCCCACATGCTTTAAACACATGTGAACTTATTAAAACGCACTTTGTAAACACATATGATATGTGTATGTTGGGCTAAGGATATGAGTAACATAAAATATGAGAATTTCTGGTATCATTCGAATGTTTCTAGTAATGCATCGTGTTGGTCTTTTACTCATAATGGTCTTAAAAGGTCTTAAAAACGTCTCAAATTTAACTTACTGAAACCTGCAAGATCCCTGTGTATGGTGCAGCAACTTCTTTGATGATACTGTTCTCAAAGTAGTGTCTGTCCATGATTCCCTCAAAGATGACCAATGGTCCTGCGCCATGTTGGGAAATCATCCCCCAGACATGAAGTTTAAGGGGATGTTTGGGCGTTGGTTTGGCAACAAAGTGGTCCTTCCTCTTAAAACTAAGCCTGGCATAGTGTTCCAGAGATACAGATGTTTCATCTGTAAACAACACATTGTTCCATATTTCCCCAGACTCAATCCACTGAAGTGCTTGCCTTAGCCTTGCATCTTTGTTGCGGTGTTTGATCATTGGTATGGAGTCTTTCTGTATTTCCATCCAAGCTTTCTGCGGGCGCGGTGCACAGTAGTCAGGCTAAGTTGAACACCGAAATCAGCTTCAATCTTCCGTTTTACTTCTTGGGCAGTCATCTCATCATTAGCTTTTGTCAGGTCATCAATGGCAAGCAGAAGGTTACTGTGGAAGTGAAACACAAAAGCTATTACAAAAAAAGCAAAAGTGATATACCTGCAGGAATGTATAGTATGGATTATTTATAACATTTTATGATATATACTACTTTACATCGAGGAGCCAGTGTGCTTACTGATTAAGTTTTCTTGGACGTGGACGGCCAGGTTTTCTCACTCTGAAGTGGTATCGCAGTGCTCTCACTGTGATGCCCAGGCTTGCAAAATGTTGCTGGATCTCCTCTGTTGTTTTTCCATTTGCTCACATAAAACAAATCTCTTGAGACCTCTCGTTGTGGAAGCGCGTCATCTCCGTTATAATACAGCACAGTATGCCTCAGTTGTATTCCAGTGGTTGTTTCAGAGATGCAGTAAGATATCTATGTGTATATTTTGTGTGTGAGTGAAAAGGCAAGTTCTGACAAGCATTTGTGATTGGTCAAGGTACTGTAAGCTCCACCTCGATTAGCCAATGGGATTCAACAAACAGTAGATGCAAATACCTTGACCTATTTTCAGTTTTTACACTTATTTTTCTGCATTTGAAGAGAACAATGGATGCATCCATTTTCTACAAGACTGGGAAATGTCTTCCTAGAAAGATAAGCAAAATGGTCATCATCAATCTCATGCTCAGCCTACAGTACCTGTCATTTTGAACTTTCCATTGTAACCTTATTTGTAATGTTATCCTACTAGGTGAAAAGCACAGCTCCAGATGTGCCCCAGAAAATATAAAAAAGACACGGATATCTGCTGCACCTAGACCATCACCAGCTGCCAGGAGCAGCAGAACAAGTGAGGGATTTCCCTAGTTAATTTGTAGTTATTTAATTATGTTCATTTAGTTCATTAATTGACCCCCCGGCTCCAGGAGTCTGTATGAAGACCATAGATAAAGGGCCGGTTTCCCTCAGGGGGGGCAGAGACAGATACAGACAAACACTGAACCGGCCGTGTGAAACATCTTTCTGTAACATCTTCATTCTGTCTTAATAAACTGCTTAAGCTTAAGAAACCTGCCTCATCACTCAACTAAAAGAACCTGAGGTTTCATTGAAAAAATCTATCATAACCATCCATTTCCATTTTATTTATTTGGCAGATGCTTTTATCCAAAGCAATCTACACTTTTGTGAAATCAGGGTCAATCAGTCCCTGGAGTGACTGGGGATTAAGCGTCTCGCTCAGGGACCCAGTGGTGACATCACTGTGCTGAGCCTAGGATTTGAACCAGCAACCATCCGATCACAGGCGTCCTACCCTGCTGAGTCACACACCGCCCCCACAAACTGCATATTTTATACACTCATTATTGTAGGTCGTACATTTTGATGTGCGTGTATATTCATTACAGGCTCCTCTTTATGTTCTGCACAAATTGACCCAGGACATACATGCACTATTAAAATACCCCATTCAAAATGCAAGGACTACAAACATATGTTGAGCATGTAAATATTTTCAGAGTAATTAGAGTCACAAATGTATGGTGTGTGAAATGGAGAAAGGTGAATTGTGGGTAATGAATGTGAATGATACATAATTTTGCATTTTACTCCTGTATTGCCAAAGGACTTACATGTAAACAGGGGGTTTTGTAGTCTAATGAGCTAATTATGTTTTATTGAAGAACCTACTTGGTTCTGTGCAGAATCTGGATTTGAGCCTTCAACTCTTTTACCACTATACCACCTACTGGTCAGAGGATCCTCTGGTCACCATAGAGCCTGAATAAATGCTCCTCATCTCATATATCTGCTCAAGCTGCCTTTATTGTTACATGTAATGGTTGTATAATGGGGGGGGGGGGGGGTAGATGCAGACATGGATTTATCTGTATGCATCTATTTAGCCCACAGACCCACCTGCTCTGCCCCCCACCCTCATTCTCTCACTCGCTTTCTTACATGGGGACCGTTCTCTATATATATTTTATGTCCCACTGAAGAGCCTTTTACCATAAATTGTACAGAAATCATAAGCTCTCCATTTGCTGGACAGATGCTGTATCTCCTTTAATACGTTCTGTGCACTCTGTCCATTCCTATCACTGTGCTGGAATGCTGCTGTGACCTTTTTGGTGGAAAGTATACATCCATCCATTCATCTTCCTCAGTTTATCTGATTGCGGGTCCTGGGTGCAGCAGTCTGAGCAGGGATGCCCAGACCTCCCTCTCCCCAGCCACCTCCTCCAGCTCCTCTGAACCGAGAGATATAATCTCTCCGGTGCGTCCTGGGTCTCCCCGGGGCCTCCTCCTGCACAGACATGCCTGAAATTCTTCCCCAGGGAGGATTCAGACTGAATCACTGCTCTGTGATGTAGCACATCTACTGCCGTGGCATGTGGCCAGTAAAGAAAGTGATGATATGTGTGGAAATATTTGTAATTTTCTTCACAAATCACGTTTTGTCAAGAACAACGTGGACATTGTGTTTTAGGGGGTATTTTCATTGACAGTCAGGTTTACATGTAAAAACAGGGCTTTTTCCCAGCACCTGCCTGATACACACTGACCTGTGACTGACTGACCACATTTGATTTGTGAAGAAATTCACAAATCAGCCTGGTCAGAAGGAGCCTGGATGGTCCTGTTTATATGGTGAAGTCTTTTAATTATTTGCATTTGAAAATAAAATGGCAAAGCATAATATCAGCAGATTTCGGGGTGGGGGGCGACGGCATCCGGATTCACAAATCACAAGTTACCAAATGCCACCCTGTTTACTAGTGTGCCTCACTACAGTGTCGAGATTAATTAAACCGAATCCGGAATCACTAACTGCAAACTATCTTTACCGTGGTCACCTGTGGCAGATAACTGTCTGAGGAATCTAAACTGTAACAAAATGCTGTAAAAAACAGTGAAATTATTACATTGACATACTGTTTATCAGTAAAATGGCACAATACTTTAGAGAAAATGCATTCTGGGCAATATTTATGAGAACCATGACGTTTCCCATAAAATACTGTAATGTGCTGTAATTCAGTACATGAAAAAATAAGCTGTAGAATTTACTCAAATAAAATGATATAACACCACAAAGACCTAGACCGAACACTGGAACATCGTCTGTGTTCCGTAATTGCGGGAGATTATCGTCACACAATCGGAAAGACTGTCCTGCCAAAGAAGCTGAATGCAGGAAATGTCGCAGATGAAGACACTTTGCTGCTGTCTGCAGGTCTAAGCAGCCTGTGCATGAGATGGCAGAGGAAGAGGAAGTCTTTCAGGGCGGCCTTTTCCTGGAAGAGGGGAAGTCAGACAGCACTGGCTGGTACTCAGATATCAGAATGAATGGGGAAGTGCTGCCTTTTAAGCTGGATACAGGGGCAGCACTGACAGCTATTCCTACCACACTGTACAGTTACAGCAGAGACTGCCCCCACTGCACACCTCAAAAAGACTGTATGGCCCCAGTAACAACAGGTTGCCTGTGGTAGGACAGATTCGGAGCAGACTTGAAAGGAAGGATAAAAATTCCACTCAGCCAGTATTGGTCATTGATAACCTGGCCAGACCACTGCTGGGCTTACCAGTGCTCACTGCATTACACCTTGTTCAGCGAATGGAGGAACTTAGCACACTGGGTGAGAAAGAAGACCCAGGGGAGATCTTCAAAAATAAATTTCCAGAGGTGTTTACTGGATTAGGGAGGCTTGATGGTAATCATCACATCCGCCTGAAAGAGAATGATGTCCCCTATGCTCTGACCACTCCTCGCCGCGAGCCGATCCCCTTAACTGAAAAAGTAAAAGAAGATCTGAAATGAATGGAAGAAATGGGGGTCATCTCAAAGATAGAGAAACCCAGTGAGTGGTGTGCAGGGATAGTAGTGGTCCCAAAACCCAGTGCTAAAATTAGAATTTGTGTTGACCTCACCAAACTCAATGAGGGTGTGTGCAGAGAAAGGCATGTATTGTATTGCCCTCAGTGGACCAGTCATCAGCATGGCTGAATGGCTGACAGGTTTTTACAAAGCTGGATGCAGGTAGTGGGTTTTGGCAGATACCCTTAGCACAAGAGAGTGGGGAGCTCACAACGTTTATCACTCCCTTTGGCCGTCTATGTTTCAATGTCTTACCTTTTGGGATCAGCTCAGGGCCGGAGCATTTTCAAATGCAATGCAATGCAATTTTATTTATATAGCGCATTATCACAACATTACATTGTCTCAATGCGCTTTATATTTCTGCCACGTAAAGACCCCCCAGTGAGTAAGCCAAAGGCAACGGTGGCAAGGAAAAACTCCCTAAGAGGAAGAAACCTTGGGAGGAACCAGACCCAAAGGGGGAGCCCATCCTCCAGGGGCCGGCAGATGAGTCAAACAAAACAAGATGATATGACTAAGCTAATACAGGGGTTGAAATATCAGTCTCAATGCAGCGGCCGACCGGTGCAGGCACGGAGTGCTTGATGCACGATGGCAGGATTAATAGTGGCACAGCCGCAGGGAAGGATGGCGAGGCATCGCGTGAGCCAAGGGCAGGCAGGTTGGAGGGTAGTTGCCGGAGGTGGAGGTAGTTGTCTTGCAGGCAGCAGAGGCATAAATTCTTCAATGACATGGTGCTCCAGGGAGCACACCCCAGAAGGGGTGAGGGAGGAAGTAAGAAAAATTGTGTATTAGCCAGAGTTGAGGAAACCAGAGGCAGTGCAAGCAAAATGATCGAGTGCAATATTCGTCTAGGCTCCGGCAGATCTGGCTATAGCAGCATGAGAAAGAGGGAGAGACAGGCGGGAACACAGGCATGGGGACTCCCTGAACATCAGCACTCTAGTGTAAAGCTAGAGTGACAGCACTGACGCACCAGTTTATCCAAAGCCAATGACACCGATCCCCACCCAGCTCTTCACCTCATACTGTTAGTCTGACTGGGAGTGAGCGACTAGCGACTAGGTTTCCTATACGCTAAGCTATACAAGTGCGTTTTTAATCTAGACTTGAAAAAATGCTGTTTTAGCAAATGGATTTTTAATAATTTCAGACGTTAGTTGTAAGTGCTTGCTAAAAATACTTAGTACGACTTAAGTCATGGGGCCCTGGCAGTTCGGGGCTCTAGGCGCTCGCCTGCTTTTGCCTAATGGCAGCGCCGCCTCTGATCTTATCTTCTTTCCATCTATCCATCCGTCCATCCATCCACTGAACTGTTCTACCCTCCTTTAACTTTCATGTGTTCTGCCCCCCCCCCCCATACTTACAAAAAAGGAAGTTGCAACATCTTTAGCATTGCAATTTCTCTCTCCAAAGCCAGTATTTCCCAGTTTTGTCTGCCTTCCTGTTCAGTTCTCAAGGTAAGACGGAGAATATTTTACCAAAATGATATCAGTTACTTTAGTAGGAGTTCACGATTTTTAATTGCAGGACTAGAAGTGTGACATGTTGAAGACCCAAGAAAAAATAATGTATTTTTGAATATATACTTTAAATCAGTATAATCAGCCACATAAGAATGTTGCTATGTCTTTGCGTGGCTGTCTCAGTGTACCTCTGTGAGCTGTTTTGTGCAGTAATTCTTACTTACACAGTACTTTGTTACATTAGTTACTGAATAGACCAATGTGATATTAGTAATAAACACAGGGCTTGTTTTCTGCGTGATCTACGTGTTACACATACTTCCTGCTCCTGTAGAACTTGCAGGAACTATCTGACCAGCCTCAGCACAGAGTACAAAATGGAAACTTACCATATATTTTAAGAGCTCTATAATAGAAAAAAAATAAATTTAAATAAAAAATTTAATTTTGCATCATATGTTAATAATTTCCCTAAAACAACATAGGGCCTCAAAAGTTTCACTTCTACGTTTAAAAAAAAAAAAAAAAATGCAATAGTGTCAGTATCGGATTCCAGTGTGAACTGGTGACAGTCCTGCAGTGACCCACATGTGCAGCAGAACAATAACAGACAGCATGATTTTAGTGTAGCAGTAGCTACCAGTTCTGTATGGAGGTATGTGTGAATGTGGAATCAGAGCCAGGAGTTACACTGTAACAAACAGTTTTGACTTTCAGTTGTTTCAGTGTCTTATTTTGAGTGTGCCTAACTTGAGTGCACTGAAGTTGATATGCACTGCAATAAACAAAAAATGTTGTTTCAGCTTAAAAAAAAAATTACTGTGCTGCCTTAAAATTTTAAGTTAAGATAACTTACACTGGGCCATCTCACAATCACCTGTGACATAAAAGTGAATAAAAAGTATGGTTTTGGGGAAAATGATAAAACAGTGAGAATTTACTGTTAAACAGGCTGCATCTTGCATCTTTTATAATGTACAGCCTATTACTGTAACCTTATTGATGGCAATAGAAATAACCCTCACTACCTTTTTAAGACAATAGCTTATCTAACAGCTAAGGCTGAACCTCTGCTGCCAAGTGAAACTGATAGTGAACATTTTATGGACTTCTTTAATAATAAAATTACAAACATATTCAAATGGTTCACAAGTAACTGATGCACACACTTAATGTTTTAGAATTAAACAATGAAGAGAAGTTAAAAACGACAATAATCACTAAAACCAAACTGACCACTTGTCCTCTGGACCCAATCCCCACTCCACTTCTTACAGAATCCCAGGGAGTTCTGGCAAGACCCATAACTGCTACAATGAATGCGTCCCTGTCCCCAGGCAATGACACTGACCAATGTAAAGTAGCAGGAATGAGACCACTACTGAAGGAACCAAGTTTGGACCCATAGAGGCTCAGCAATTACAGACCTGTCTCTAATGTACCATTTCTGTCCAGAGACACACAAAATACTGGATCGATTCCAGACAGGATTCTGTCAGGGACACAGAACTGAAACTGCTTTAACTATAGTCATATAATTCATAACATTGGCAATTGTTCCTGACAGCGTGACAATTGACCAATTTAATCTATTACATAGACTTGAATTTGATGATGGGATGTGTGGAAGGGGGTTGAATTGGTTTAAATTCTCTTTGACTAATTGACATCAGTATGCTCTGGCAAATAACCGTACTCTGTTGTCAAAGTCACCGGTCCAATAAGGAGTACCACAGGGATCAGTCCTTGGGCCTTTATTGTTTTCTCCCTAAATGCTGCTATTAGGTAACATGATGAGAAAACATACAGTCAAGTGAAAAAGAAAGTTTTGCATGTAAGGGCATAATACTCTAAAAAAATTACCTGGACCTTACCAGGTTCTAAATGTATTTAAATCTGCCTTCAGGTGTGGGGGGCAGCATGTGGTTCAGTGGGCTAAGCCTCTGTGTCTGTGATCAGAAGGTCACTGGTCTGAGATCAGTCTTGGCACATCTGCAGGTTCCTCAGCAAGGCCCTTAGCTCCCAGCTCCCTGAGTGCTGCTATGGGTGGCTGCCCTTCATAACCAACTTGATCTCACTTACAGTGAGCAAGTTGGGGGAAACATGAAGAGAATTTCCCCACACAGATCAATACAAAAACAAACAACAGTTCAGCATGTTATTATTTATTTATGTTATTTATAACAATAATGAAACCAAACTGAAGAAGCCATGTGTGAAAAACTAAGTACAATCATTCAATAGCTTGTAGCATCACCTTTAGCAGCAATGACTCTAAGTAATCATTTCCTGTGTGACTTTATCAGTCACTCATATCATTATGGAGGAGTTTTGACCCACTCTTCTGTACGACGCTGCTTCAGCATTTCAGTCGGCTTGAGGTCTGGACTTTGACTGGGCCATTGCAAAACTTCTTTTCTTTTTTAGCCATTTTGTTGTAGATTTGCTGGTGTGCTTGTTTCATGACCCAATTTTGGCCAAGCTTTATTTGTCAGATGGATGACCTCGTATTTAACTCTACAATACTCATGTATACAGAGGAGTTCATGCTTGACTCAATGACTGCAAGGTGCCCAGGTCCTGTGGCTACAAAACAAGCCCAAATCATCACCCCTCCACCACCGTGCCTGACAGTTGGTACGAAGTGTTTGTGTTTTTCTCCTGCGTATGAAAACATTTTGTTGTAACTTCTGACCATTTACTCTTAAAAAAATGATGAGATGCTACTTTTATACTAAAACTGTACCATAAATAAACACATAGTTCTGTGACAAAAGGTGACCATACTGCCTCCAAGATTTTTGGTGGTACTGCATCTCGCACATGCATAGCGTTAATTCCGTGTGTAGGTGCACTAAAGACGCGTGGAATGAATAAAGAATACATGTGATGGCCATGATGCGTAAATGAACTCGTTGTGAGTGTTGAGTATAAACCGTTGACAGCCTTTGATGAGCAGTTCCTTGAACCACCCACTCTAATGTAGACCAGTGACCCTAAGTACTAGGTGCCAGTGCTCCCCTTGTTATTCAGTGCCAGGTGCCAGTACTCCCCTTGTTATTCAGTGCCAGGTGCCAGTACTCCCCTTGTTATTCAGTGCCAGGTGCCAGTACTCCCCTTCTTATTCAGTGCCAGGTGCCAGTACTCCCCTTCTTATTCAGTGCCAGGTGCCAGTACTCCCCTTGTTATTCAGGGCCAGGTACCAGTACTCCCCTTGTTATTCAGGGCCAGGTACCAGTACTCCCCTTGTTATTCAGTGCCAGGTGCCAGTACTCCCCTTGTTATTCAGTACCAGGTGCCAGTACTCCCCTTGTTATTCAGTGCCAGGTACCAGTGAACCCCTTGTTATTCAGTGCCACGTGCCAGTGCTCCCCTTGTTATTCAGTGCAAGGTGCCAGTGCTCCCCTTGTTATTCAGGGCCAGGTACCAGTGAACCCCTTGTTATTCAATGCCAAGTGCCAGTACTCCCCTTGTTATTCAGTACCAGGTGCCAGTACTCCCCTTATTATTAAGTACTAGGTGTCAGTACTCCCCTTGTTATTCAGTACCAGGTGCCAATACTCCCCTTGTTATTCAGTACCAGGTGCCAGTACTCCCCTTGTTATTCAGTGCCAGGTGCCAGTACTCCTCTTGTTATTCAGGGCCAGGTACCAGTGAACCCCTTGTTATTCAGTGCCAGGTGCCAGTACTCCCCTTCTTATTCAGTGCCAGGTGCCAGTACTCCCCTTCTTATTCAGTGCCAGGTGCCAGTACTCCCCTTGTTATTCAGGGCCAGGTACCAGTACTCCCCTTGTTATTCAGGGCCAGGTACCAGTACTCCCCTTGTTATTCAGTGCCAGGTGCCAGTACTCCCCTTGTTATTCAGTACCAGGTGCCAGTACTCCCCTTGTTATTCAGTGCCAGGTGCCAGTGCTCCCCTTGTTATTCAGTGCCACGTGCCAGTGCTCCCCTTGTTATTCAGTGCCACGTGCCAGTGCTCCCCTTGTTATTCAGGGCCAGGTACCAGTGAACCCCTTGTTATTCAATGCCAAGTGCCAGTACTCCCCTTGTTATTCAGTACCAGGTGCCAGTACTCCCCTTATTATTAAGTACTAGGTGTCAGTACTCCCCTTGTTATTCAGTACCAGGTGCCAATACTCCCCTTGTTATTCAGTACCAGGTGCCAGTACTCCCCTTGTTATTCAGTGCCAGGTGCCAGTACTCCTCTTGTTATTCAGTGCCAGGTGCCAGTACTCCCCTTGTTATTCAGTACCAGGTTCCAGTACTCCCCTTGTTATTCAGTACCAGGTGCCAGTACTCCCCTTGTCATTCAGTACCAGGTGCCAGTACTCCTCTTATTATTCAGTGCCAGGTGCCAGTACTCCCCTTGTTATTCAGGGCCAGGTACCAGTGAACCCCTTGTTATTCAGTGCCAAGTGCCAGTACTCCCCTTGTTATTCAGTACCAGGTGCCAATACTCCCCTTGTTATTCAGTACCAGGTGCCAGTACTCCCCTTGTTATTCAGTGCCAGGTGCCAGTACTCCTCTTGTTATTCAGTGCCAGGTGCCAGTACTCCCCTTGTTATTCAGTACCAGGTTCCAGTACTCCCCTTGTTATTCAGTACCAGGTGCCAGTACTCCCCTTGTCATATAGTACCAGGTGCCAGTACTCCTCTTATTATTCAGTGCCAGGTGCCAGTACTCCCCTTGTTATTCAGGGCCAGGTACCAGTGAACCCCTTGTTATTCAATGCCAAGTGCCAGTACTCCCCTTGTTATTCAGTGCCAAGTGCCAGTACTCCCCTTGTTATTCAGTGCCAAGTGCCAGTACTCCCCTTGTTATTCAGTGCCAGGTGCCAGTACTCCCCTTGTTATTCAGTGCCATGTGCCAGTACTCCCCTTATTATTAAGTACTAGGTGTCAGTACTCCCCTTATTATTAAGTACTAGGTGTCAGTACTCCCCTTATTATTAAGTACTAGGTGTCAGTACTCCCCTTATGATTCAGTGCCAGGTGCCAGTACTCCCCTTATGACTCAGTGCCAGGTTCCAGTACTCCCCTTGTTATTCAGTACCAGATTCCAGTACTCCCCTTGTGATTCAGTGCCAAGTGCCAGTACTCCCCTTGTTAATCAGTGCCAGGTGCCAGTACTCCCCTTGTGATTCAGTGCCAGGTGCCAGTGCTCCCCTTGTTATTCAGTGCCAGGTGCCAGTACTCCCCTTGTGATTCAGTGCCAGGTGCCAGTGCTGCCCTTGTTATTCAGCGCCAGGTGCCAGTGCTACCCTTGTGATTCAGTGCCAGGTGCCAGTACTCCCCTTGTGATTCAGTGCCAGGTGCCAGTGCTGCCCTTGTGATTCAGTGCCAGGTGCCAGTGCTGCCCTTGTTATTCAGCGCCAGGTGCCAGTGCTACCCTTGTGATTCAGTGCCAGTGCTCCCCTTGTTATTCAGTGCCAGTACTCCCTTTGTTGCCTTTCAGTTTTCACACAGCCAAACCACAGACAGTCACTATTCCCCCCAAATTCACTCAATACATGAACTCTGCCACCAGGCGGCATAACATACTTGACAGTGTTTATTCTAATATCAAGCATGGCTACAGAACTGTGCCTTTACCACATTTAGGCCAGTCAGACCACCTTGCTCTTCTCCTCATACCAGCCTATATCCCCCTCAGGAAGAAAGTAAGACTTGCCCAGGGGGCGCTATTTCCCAGCTACACACAGTGAGTGCAGTCTATTTGAATATCAGGATTTAGAGCAGGACACACAAACTGTGCTGTTCTACATTGCAAACTGTGCTGACAATGTCAGTGTCAACAAACCCGCAAAGGTTTTTCCAAACCAGAAACCCTGGATGATGACAGAAGTCCACTCACTGATCAGGAACCGCGACACTGTCTTCAGGACAGGGGACAGAGGACAGGGTACAGCACAGGGAGAGATGACCTGAGGAAGGGCATCAAAGCTGCCAAGATGGCACAGAAACTGAAAATGTAGGACCAGTACAAACATACGTAGTGTACAGAAGGACCAGAATTAGTGTGAATTGAGAAGCCTTATGGCCTGGGGGAAAAAGCTTCCTGAGTCTCTCTGTCCTGGACATGAGGCAACGGAACCGTCTGCCTGAGTTCAGCCCGTGGAACAGACAGTTTGTGGGGTGTGAGGAGTCCTTAATTATCTTGGTACCTCTGGACCTGCAGCGTTTATTGTAGGTGTCCAGCAGGGAGAGCAGAGTAGATCTGACACGACACTCGGCCGCCCTGATCACCCTCTGAAGGGCTATGTGCTCCTTTAGAGAACAGTTCCCAAACCATACTGTGATGTTCATGGTCAAGATGCTCTCCACAGCAGCTGAGTAGAAGGTTTTTAGGATCACTGGAGTGACCCTAAATCTCCTCAGCTGCCTCAGGTGGTACAGCCGCTTCCTCGCTCTGGTGACCAGAGTATAAACAGCTTCTTTGCTCACTTTGAGCCACACAGGTCAGACACAGTCACACTGCCCCCCCCCCCCCCCCCCCAGCCTCCAGCACTCACACACTCACTCTGCAGGAACACCAAGTGAGATGAGCACTCAGGCAAGTCAACCCGAGGAAAGCAGCTGGTCCTGAGAGGATCAGGCAAAATACTCAAAGCATGTCCTTCCCAGCTCTCTGGCATCCTCACCAAGATCTACAATCGCTCCTTATCCCAACCCACCATCCCTCGCTGCTTGAGGTCATCCACCATCATCCCTGTCCCATAAAAGTCTGATATAACCTGCCTCAGTGATTACAGGCCAATCGCTCTCACCTCAGTGGTGATGACGTGCTTTGAGGGGCTGGTTGCACATCACATCAAGGCCAGCCTCCCTCCTTATAGTTTAATATCCAAAGTGCCCATTGTGTACTGAAGGAACATGCAGTGTAATGGCTGTATCCTTTTTTGACCTAAACACAGGGTGAAATATGGCCCATAGTTATGAGTCCAAATGATCAGTGGACGTCTCTGCCTGCGACTGCAAACTGCCTGTGTGAGTAAAAACTGACCAGTTTGCTTTGGTTGTAAGATATTACAGCTGCTAAACTGACTTTTGAATATAAAGCTAAAATTACTTTTGGTTTTTATTGCAGAGTCAGACTGATACACAGGACCTGGTTTCCTTACAGCCATAATCATCTAAGCAATGGCTCACCGAGAGGTTTGGCTACAGCGTTTCGGCATTTGATGCATTTTGTCCATAAATACCAGACACTGAAAGGCAGGGAAGCTTAAGCTGAGTAACGATTCTCAGCTGAAGGTTGCTGAACATAGCAGAGAAAAAGCTCCCTCTCCACAGTGCTCTTCCCCAGGCTACTTCCGTACCGTACCGCCCTACACCAAATGGTATAGACGGGCTGGAACAGAATAACTTAATCTAAAATATGTATAATTATATTACTTCCGTACCACCCTACACCAAATGGTACAGACGGGCTGCAACAGAATAACTTAATCTAAAATATGTATAATTATATTACTTCCGTACCGCCCTACAACAAATGGTACAGACGGGCTGTAACAGAATAACTTAATCTAAAATATGTATAATTATATTACTTCCGTACCGCCCTACACCAAATGGTACAGACGGGCTGTAACAGAATAACGTAATCTAAAATATGTATAATTATATTACTTCCGTACCGCCCTACACCAAATGGTACAGACGGGCTGCAACAGAATAACTTAATCTAAAATATGTATAATTATATTACTTCCGTACCGCCCTACACCAAATGGTACAGACGGGCTGCAACAAAATAACTTAATCTAAAATATGTATAATTATATTACTTCCGTACCGCCCTACAACAAATGGTACAGACGGGCTGTAACAGAATAACTTAATCTAAAATATGTATAATTATATTACTTCCGTACCGCCCTACACCAAATGGTACAGACGGGCTGTAACAGAATAACGTAATCTAAAATATGTATAATTATATTACTTCCGTACCACCCTACACCAAATGGTACAGACGGGCTGCAACAAAATAACTTAATCTAAAATATGTATAATTATATTACTTCCGTACCGCCCTACAACAAATGGTACAGACGGGCTGTAACAGAATAACTTAATCTAAAATATGTATAATTATATTACTTCCGTACCGCCCTACACCAAATGGTACAGACGGGCTGTAACAGAATAACGTAATCTAAAATATGTATAATTATATTACTTCCGTACCGCCCTACACCAAATGTTACAGACGGGCTGTAACAGAATAACTTAATCTAAAATATGTATAATTATATTACTTCCGTACCGCCCTACAACAAATGGTACAGACGGGCTGTAACAGAATAACTTAATCTAAAATATGTATAATTATATTACTTCCGTACCGCCCTACACCAAATGGTACAGACGGGCTGTAACAGAATAACGTAATCTAAAATATGTATAATTATATTACTTCCGTACCGCCCTACACCAAATGTTACAGACGGGCTGTAACAGAATAACTTTATCTAAAATGTGTATAATAATATTTGATGCTGCCTTAACATAATGTTTGCAGTCTGTTATGATTTGACCCTATTGTTTTAATGTGCTGTATTGGATCTTAACTTGAAACTGTTTATATTGGACAGGTCTCTCTTTTAAAAGAGATTTTTAAAATCAGTGAGACTAACCTGCTTAAATAAGGTTAAATAATAATGCAGAAATAAACACACGTGTGTCTCCTATAGTAATGAAAGAATCACAGCAGGTGTCTCCAGCAGACATATAAGACTGTGAGCAGGAAACCTGCCTTCTGTTAACAGAAAGGTCAGTGCATGTGTGTGAGTGACCATGTACGGGTTTGTGAGTCTCATGGACTCATCTCTGACATTCTGCAGACCCAGACCTCGCTCCCCGACCTCTTGGAGGAGTACCTGGAGGAGCTCGATGATGAAGAGCTGAAGAAGTTTAAATCGAAACTGAGTCACACACAGTATAAAGAGTTAAAGCCCCTTCCCAGGGGTCTGGTGAAGGGCTTGGATAGAACAGACCTTGCAGACAAGATGATAAATTCCTACAGCGAAGTTGATGCTCTCAATGTCATGCTTGAAATCCTGAAGAATATGAACCTGAATGACCTTGCTGAGAGACTGAAGGCAGACCTGCAGATTTGTAATCACGCTTTTTAACTTTTCTTATTTTTCATATAAAACCATATGTAACCTTTTTTAGGTATTGAAAAAGAAATATATTAAATAACATTATATGGGAAATAATGAAGTTTTTGCTACATACTGATGTTGAAGATAGAAATGAATATGAAATTCTTTCTTATTCCAGGTAACCAAGCAGGAAGTGAGCTGGGTGACGTATCAGAGAAAAGTAAGAGCTGTACGCTATTATCTACATGTATGTGGTGTTTCAGAAAAAAATCTGTATGATGTGAAATTTAAAGTTTCATTTATCACAGTGAAATAGTGAACATCGTGTGTGTGTGTGTGTGTGTGTGTGTGTGTGTTTATATTCTTCCTCTCACACTGGTCAGGATCCTGTTGAGAAATTGTCCATTTTCCTCCCATATTTCTTCAGGGGAGCTCATGATGGACAGAATAAAATGTAACATGAAGAAGAAATTTGAGTTTGTAACTGAAGGGAAAGCTAAGGAAGGACAGCCAACACTTCTCAAAGAGATTTACACAGAACTCTACATAACTGAAGGGGGAGCTGGAGGAGTCAATGATGAACATGAAGTGAGACAGATTGAAACAGCATCCAAGAAAAGGCAAACTGAAGATACTACAGTCAAGTGCAATGATATATTTAAACCAGGGGTGCCCAAAGTGGGGCCCGCGGGCCAAAGTTGGCCCGCCGTACTATTTAGATTGGCCCGCCAATGAATATCTAAAATTTTAAATTATACTGTACTAAAATTTGTTTAAAAAATTCTTAAAGCAAGAATCCCAGTGTAGCTATCAGTGCGTTTACTTTTTAGCGTACGTTGGCCTAACTAATATACAGTCGAACCCGGTTATGTCGCCGGCCTAGGGGGTTGCCAAAAAGCGTCGAGATAACCGATGATCGAGATAACCGAAAACCAATATGGCGGCAATATACTGTATTAAGATATGCTTGAAATGTATTTATGTGCGTTAATAAATTAGAATGTACATGCACGGGTTTTTGGCGTTGCCGTGATTTGTTTGATGACGCGATCGGCATGCTATAAAAATGCACATACATGTCAGCTAACAACAAAAGGCATATGTGCACCAACTAAAAGCGGAGATTTACCAGTATACAATAAAAACCACCGTCGATTCTCGATACAAACCTTTAATTATATTATCCAACATTGCAAACACAAAGATCGCTCACAAAATCACAAAAAAAACCTGCGGGGTGTAGTCCGTTGTTACAAAAAGCAAATCTGCAGTGTCAAAATTACATTCACAAGTCATTTCGCTCTGACAGCTCTGAAATGTATCGTACACGCAGTTAATATGGTTTCTTTACAAAGTCTAAAATGCTTTGTTGCTTTTTGCCTTTAACAGTCTGCTTGAAAACAAATGCTTCGATATTATTTATGCTGTCTAAAACAGTCCATCCCCTACAAAACAACCATACTGTCGAATTTTTTGTAGCATTTCTATCACCTCACCGGCAGAGGGAATTGGTTCCAAATCTTCGTCCGCATCTTCTTCATCTTCGTTGTCATTGCCGCATGCAGATATGCTTGGCTTTGGTTTTGATGGGGATTTACCTAGATCGCGTTTCACCTGCGTTGTTCAGCGAATTACTATGCGAATGCGATTTGAATACGCGCTGTTTAGCACTTGTGATACATTTTAAAAAGCCGGCGATTAGTCACGGGGATCGAGATAACCGATGTTAAGTGGCGATTTTGGCCCTCTTTCGTGCTCGAGATATTAGGGTTCGGCGACATAAAAGAATCGACATAACCGATGAGAAATGCTATTGCAATAAGGGACTTTGGCGGTTCCACTTCAAAAACGTCGACTTAATAGGGTTGGCGAGTTAGCCGAGGTCGAGATAAGTGGGTTCGACTGTATATAATACAGTCCTCACTCATGGTGCTTTAATTACATTTGAAATATCTAAGACTAAAATTGAAATACAAGCAACTATAAGGGTAATGTAGAGTATATCTGTGCACATATGTACATTTCCACACTTCATAAATAGTCATATTTTAACAATTTACAAAAAGTCCCATGAGTCTTTGCTTATATTGTTGCTACTGTTGTTGTGTTGCTGTTGGACATGCACTCTTTGACATTTTGCACTACATGTGATTACAAAAGTTTAGACGTGCTCTAAATGCCTATATATGACTTATTTGTCATATTTTGTTTAATGTTATTTACACAGAAAGGAAGGTTAGATAACTGTTTGATAAATAAAAGTAGCCTACTTTACTATTAGTGTTTGTATTTTGTGTAAAATATTACATTTGGCCCGCGGTCCTCCGATAGATTTTCATTTTGGCCCACTAAGGGAAAATGTTTGGGCACCCCTGATTTAAACCCTTATGCGGGCGTGAGACACCTATCAGAACTGTACTCACTAAAGGGGTGGCAGGTATCGGGAAAACAGTCTCTGTGCAGAAATTTATTCTCGACTGGGCAGATGGAAAAGCAAACCAGGACATTCACTTCATATTTGCTCTTCCTTTCCGGAGCCTGAATTTGATTAAGGATAAATACAGTCTGATTGAACTGCTTCACCGCTTTGACCCAGAACTAAATTCATTTCAATCTACTGAGCTGTTTAGGTACAAAGTCTTGTTCATCTTTGATGGTCTGGATGAGTGTCGACTTCCTCTAGATTTTCAGAACAATGAGAGCTGGTTTGATGTAACAAAGGAAACATCACTGGATGTGCTGTTGACTAACCTCATTAAGGGGAATCTGCTTCCATCCGCTCTCCTCTGGATAACCTCCCGGCCTGCAGCAACCAATCAGGTACCTACTGAGTGCATCGACCAGGTGACAGAGATACGAGGGTTCAGTGATGCCCATAAGGAGGAGTATTTCAGAAAGAGATTTAATAATGAGAGCCTGGCTGAAAGGATTATCAGACATGTGAAATCATCAAGGAGCCTCTTCATCATGTGCCACATACCTGTGTTCTGCTCGATTTCAGCCACTGTCCTTGAGAGTCTTTTTAGTGAGTCTGACAGTGGAGAAATTCCAAGGACTCTGACTGAAATGTACACACACTTCCTGATCTTTCAGACAAGATTAATTAAAAACAAGTACAGGCCCCAGAATAGGACAGAATGGTACAGGAAACTGAAGGATGGATTGATGAAAAACAATGAAACTAATGATATTAGACGCCTCCTTCTAAATCTCGGTAAAATGGCTTTTCATAACCTTGAGAAAGGCAATCTCATATTTTATGAGAAAGATCTGGAACAGAGTGACCTTGACATCAGAGAAGCTTCAGTTTACTCTGGAGTCTGCACAGAAGTCTTTAAAGAGGAGTATGGGTTGTATCAGGATAAGGTGTACTGCTTTGTGCATCTGAGCATCCAGGAGTATCTCGCTGCTTTATATGTGTTTCTGTCAAACTCATCAGCTAAGCTACTGAAGACTGCAGTGAAAAAGGCATTAAAGAGCAAGAATGGACACTTGGACCTCTACCTCCGCTTCCTCCTGGGCCTCTCAACAGATTCCACTAAGACTCTGTTACAAAGGCTACTGGGAGAGACAGGATTCAGGTCCCATAACATTGGGGAAACAGCCCAATACATCAAAGGGAAAATAAAGGAGAATTTATCTACAGAAAGGACCATCAACCTGTTCCACTGTCTGAACGAACTGGGTGACAATTCTCTAGTAGAGGAGGTGCAAAAATACCTGAATTCAGGAAGCCTTTCAGCAGAAGACCTCTCACCTGCACAGTATTCAGCTCTGGCCTTTGTGTTACTGATGTCAGATGAGGAGCTGGATGTGTTTGATATGAAGAAATTCTTCAGATCAGATCATGAGCACTGGAGGCTGCTGTCTGTGGTCAAGACATGCAAGACAGCTCTGTAAGTGATGTGAGGATGTAAAACATGTCTTCTCTGGCAGTAAATTATTAGTATTGTTTGAAATATACCAAACATACAATCTCTTCTTCCGCATGCATTAATGACTTGGCTAGATTTGTTTTTGTTATCCTGAACCCAGATTTTATAATGACTGAGGGTAGTGATGTAGTAAAAAACAACAAAAGTGACATTTCCACTAACATGCACTATGCCTTCCGATAACTGAGACAGCATCCTAACCTGTTATAGAAACAAAGAGGCTCTTTATCTGGGGGGTTTATAGGTGAAAGGATCCTTTATTTGCACAAGTACAGGTTTATTGGTTTGCTTCTCTTCTCAATCTCCATGAGAGACACAGACACATTTACAGGGAGAACAAGCTTAGGGGTCACAGCACTGGGTCGGCTGGCATCCAGCACCCCTGGAACTGGAGGTTTAAGGGCTTTGCTCATGGGCCCACAGACATGTGACTATTCTGCCGAATCTCGAACCAGCAGTCTTCCGACCACAGGCCCAGTGGCTTAGCCTGCTGAGCCACACACCAGCTCCACAGAAATGCTATGTGAGTGTTATTGTCAGCAGCTGTGTTCATACGATGGACCCCAAAGCTGGGAGCTTCCAGAAGACTGCTGTCACTGGCTGCTCACTGGCGCCCTCTGCTGGCCTCAGCTGCTGTGTGTGTGTGTCTGTGCCCTGTGATGGGTTGGCACCTCGTCCTGGTTTGTTTCCTGTCTTGGGTGTGCGTGCGTGTGTGTGTGTGTGTGTGTGTGTGTGTGCACTGTGATGGGTTGGCACCTTGTCCTGGTTTGTTTCCTGTCTTGGGTGTGTGTGTGTGTGTGTGTGTGTGTGTGTGTGCGTGTGCCCTGTGATGGGTTGACGCCTCGTTATTTCCTGCCTTGTGTGTGTGTGTGTGTGTGTGTGTGTGTGTGTGTGTCTGTGTGTGTGTGTGTGTGTGTGTGTGTGTGTGTGTGTGTGTGTGTGCCCTGTGATGGGTTGGCACCTCGTCCTGGTTTGTTTCCTGCCTTGTGTGTGTGTGTGTGTGTGTGTGTGTGTGTCTGTGTCTGTGTGTGTGTGTGTGTGTGTGTGTGTGTGTGTGTGTGTCTGTGTGTGTTTGTGTGTGTGTGTGTGTGTGTGTGTGTGCGTGTGTGTGTGTGTGTGTGTGTGTGTGTGTGTGTGTGTGTGTGTGTGCGTGTGTGTGTGCCCTGTGATTGGTTGACGCCTCGTTATTTCCTGCCTTGCACCCATAGCCTCTGGGATCTGCACCAGAGCCCCGTGACCCTGAACAGGATTGGCGGTTTCAGAATATGGATGGATGGATGGATTTTGGCTGAAGTTAGTAATCCTTTAGTTAGTAACCATCCTTTGTGTGAAAAACAACCAAGAGCCAGAATTTCACAGAATGTTTCAGTTTGTCTTAATAATGGGCAACCCACTCAGAAATTCTTTTTCAGTTCTGGACACTGGAAGAAGAATTTCTGGAAATACTGGGTGTGGAACGTGATTCTTTGGGTTTGGACTAGGTAGCCATGAGTGGATGGCCATTGGTTCAGATCTCCTGGCTGGCAGATTGATGTCATCACTGGTCCCCTTGAGCAGGTCCCTTAATGCCAGTCACTGCAGATGTACTGAATACTGGCCAAAGCTTTGCTGTTACCCCCAAACTTTCTCTCACCTGTGTATGTGTCTGTGAGTTTCATGGAGAGCAAGATGGGGGAGGAGAAAAGGCAATTTCCTCATGGGGATGAATGAAATATCAAAATTCATAAAAACAGCTGTAAGAAACATCCAAAATCTTGGGATTGCATCACATATGCAGTAATAGAAGAGCAGGAATGTTGTCTGGTCCGGTGGCCTTCTGTGAGATGATTCTGAACATAGTTCTCCTCACATCAGTCATGGTCAGGCGGAGCACCTGCTCGTTGGGGGGAGGGGTGATCTTCCTTGCTGCCATGTCATTCTGTGTTTCAAACCGTGCATAGATGTGGTTCAGAGCATCTGGAAGAGAGGTCTCACTGTCACAGGCAGGTGGAGATGTCCTGTAGTGGGTGATGCCCAGATGTCCTGCCACATGTGTCGTACGTCCCCAGTGTTTTGGGAGTGGCTGTGGATTCTCTCAGCATTTGCACAATTTACTGCTCTGATGGCCTGGGATAGGTTGGTCCTGCACCCTTTTCTATGGAAAGGATACACATAGGGACCATTTATACCATTGTATGGGCACCTTTTAGGGCACTGCATCACATATCCTCCACTAGAAGGGCACTTCATAATGGTACCCTTTTCCGTTAGAAGGGTACCCATAGGAGCCGCTTATACCATTGTATGGGCACCTTTTAGGGCACTACATCACATATCCTCCACTAGAAGGGCTCTTCATAATGGTACCCTTTTCCGTTAGAAGGGTACCCATAGGAGCCGCTTATACCATTGTATGGGCACCTTTTAGGGCACTACGTCACATATCCTCCACTAGAAGGGCTCTTCATAATGGTACCCTTTTCCGTTAGAAGGGTACCCATAGGAGCCGCTTATACCATTGTATGGGCACCTTTTAGGGCACTGCATCACATATCCTCCACTAGAAGGGCTCATTAATACACTTCATCACATCTTCTCACTCTATAAGGCACCATTTCCCGTGAAGGGGACATCCTAGATGGTGCTAAACCGTGTGATGGGCAGCTAATAGTGGCATTTTCACCATTCCTTAGGGAATATTTGTGATGTTTTTTCAGCCATGGGGACTCTAGGGCGGCGACTGCCCCCCCCATTCCCCCTCTGAGTCCCCCAGTGGCCTGTGCTGCTCGCTTGTTTTAATGTTGCTGTCAGTACTATTAACAATGTAGGTTATATATCTCCTCCTTGGATTGCCACCTTATCGTGGTGGAGGGGTTTGCGTGCCTCCGTGAACCTGGGGGCTAGGTTGTCGGGGGCAATAGCCCCTGGTAGGGTCTCCCAAGGCAAAAAGGTCCCAGGGGAGGGGCCAGACAAAGAGCAATCCAAAAGAACCCCATGAAAAAGTTTAAAAGCAAAGTCCCGTTTCCCTCGCCCGGACTAGGGTCACCGGGGCCCCACCCTGGAGCCAGGCCTGGGGGAGGGGCCCGTTGGCGAGCACAGCCCGAAAGAGGCACGCGGGACTGTCCCCAGGTGGGCCCACCACCCACAAGGGGAATGTCAGGGGTTCGGTGCATTGTGGATCGGGTGGCGGCCAAGGGAGGCCCTGGCGGTCCGATCCCCGGCTGACAAAACTGGCTTTCGGGACATGGAATGTCACCTCTCTGGTGGGGAAGGAGCCTGAGCTTGTGCGTGAGGTTGAGAGGTATCGACTAGATATAGTCGGGCTCACCTCAACGCATAGCTTGGGTTCTGGAACCAATCTCCTGGAGAGGGGCTGGACGCTCTTTTACTCTGGAGTTGCGGCGGGTGAGCGACGCCGGGCTGGGGTGGGGCTATTGGTGGCCCCACAGCTCGGTGCATTAACACCGGAGTTTACCCCGGTGAACGAGAGGGCTGTTTCCCTGCGCCTTCGGGTCGGGGATAGGTCTCTGACTGTCATCTGCGCTTATGCGCCGAATGTCAGTTCGGAGTACCCGGCCTTCTTGGATTCCCTTAGCGGTATGCTATTTGGCGTGCCGCGGGGGGATTCCATTGTTTTGCTGGGGGACTTCAACGCTCACGTGGGCAATGACAGTGTGACCTGGAAGGGGGTGATTGGGAGGAACGGCCTCCCTGATCTGAATCCGAGCGGTGTTCTGTTGTTGGACTTCTGTGCAATGCATGGTTTGTCCATAACGAACACCATGTTCGAGCATAAGGGTGTCCATAAGTGGACATGGTACGAACATGCCCGGGGCTACAGGTCGATGATCGATTTTATAATCGTATCAACTGATCTGCGGCCCTCCGTCTTGGACACTCGGGTAAAGAGAGGGGCAGAGCTGTCAACTGATCACCACCTGGTGATGAGTTGGCTCAGGTGGCGGGGGAGGAAGCCGGTCAGACCTGGTAGGCCCAAGCGCATAGTGAGGGTTTGCTGGGAACGTCTGGCAGAGGCTCCTGTTCGCTGGAGCTTTAACTCGTGCCTCCGGCAGAATTCCGACTGCATGCCGGGGGAGGTAGGGGACATTGAGTCTGAATGGACACTGTTCCGGACCTCCATTGTGGAAGCGGCCGTACGGAGCTGTGGCTGCAGGGTGGTCGGTGCCTGTCGTGGCGGTAACCCCCGTACCCGATGGTGGACACCAGAGGTGAGGGGGGCCGTGAAGCTGAAGAAGGAGGCTTACCGGGAATTATTAGCCCGGGGGTCTCCGGAGGCAGCTGACGGGTACCGGCGGGCCAGGCGGAACGCGGCTCGGGCGGTCGCAGAAGCAAAAACCCGGACGTGGGAGGAGTTCGGTGAGGCCATGGAAAGTGACTTTCGGTCGGCCTCAAAAAGGTTCTGGCAAACCATACGGAGTATCAGGAGGGGGAAGCAGCTCCTGGTTCCTACTATTTATAGTGGGGTGGGGGGGCTGTTGACCTCACCTGGGGACATCATCCGGAGGTGGAAGGAATACTTTGAGGACCTCCTCAACCCTGCCTCAGATACATCTACGCATACTGCCTTTGAGACATCTGAGGGCACAGAGCCCGAGGGTGCTTGGGGGGGCTTGCCCATCACTGAGGCTGAGGTGGCCAGGGTGGTTAAACAACTCCGTGGTGGCCGGGCCCCGGGGGTGGACGAGATCCGCCCGGAGTACCTGAAGGCTCTAGATGTTGTGGGGCTGTCGTGGCTGACACGCCTTCTCAACAGTGCGTGGAGGTCAGGGACAGTGCCGCTGGATTGGCAGACCGGGGTGGTGGTCCCCTTATTTAAGAAAGGGGACCGGAGGGTGTGTTCCAACTACAGGGGGATCACACTTCTCAGCCTCCCTGGGAAAGTCTATTCCGGGGTACTGGAGAGGAGGGTGAGATCGATAGTCGAATCTCGGATTCAGGAGGAACAATGCGGTTTTCGTCCTGGTCGTGGAACGCTGGACCAGCTTTATACCCTTGCAAGGGTACTGGAGGGGGCCTGGGAGTTTGCCTATCCAGTCTACATGTGTTTTGTGGATTTGGAAAAGGCTTACGACCGGGTTCCCCGAGGTGCTCTGTGGGGGGTGCTTCGAGAGTATGGGGTCCGGGGTCCACTGTTGTGGGCGATCCGGTCCCTGTACGAACGGAGCAGAAGCTTGGTCCGCATTGCCGGCAATAAGTCGGACGTGTTCCAGGTGCGTGTTGGGCTCCGCCAGGGCTGCCCTTTGTCATCGGTCCTGTTTATCATATTTATGGATAGGATTTCTAGGCGCAGCCAAGGCGTCGAGGGTGTCCAGTTTGGTGACCTCAGGATTGCCTCGCTGCTTTTTGCAGACGATGTCGTCCTGCTGGCTTCATCTGCTGGGGATCTCCAGCAGGCACTGGGGCGGTTCGCAGCCGAGTGCGAAGCGGCAGGGATGAGGATTAGCACCTCCAAGTCCGAGACCATTGTTCTCAGCCGGAAACGGGTGGTTTGCCCTCTTCGGGTTGGGGAAGACGTACTGCCTCAAGTGGAGGAGTTTAAGTATCTCGGAGTCTTGTTCTCGAGTGAGGGTAGGCGAGATCGGGAGCTGGATAGACGGATCGGAGCGGCGTCTGCAGTTCTGCAGGCGCTTAACCGGTCCGTCGTGGCTAAGAAAGAACTGAGCCAAAAAGCCAAGCTCTCGATCTATTGGTCCATCTTTGTCCCTACCCTCACCTATGGTCATGAGTTATGGGTAATGACCGAAAGAACGAGATCGCGAATACAAGCGGCCGAAATGAGGTTTCTCCGCAGGGTGTCTGGGCTCTCCCTTAGGGATAGGGTGAGAAGTTCGGATATCCGGGAGGGCCTCAGAGTAGAACCGCTGCTTCTTCACGTCGAAAGGAGCCAGTTGAGGTGGTTTGGACATCTGGTGCGGATGCCTCCTGGGCGGCTACCCGGAGAGGTTTTCCGTGCATGTCCTACAGGGAGGAGGCCCCGGGGCAGGCCCAGGACTCGCTGGAGGGATTATATCTCTCGGCTGGCCTGGGAACGCCTCGGTGTACCCCCCGAGGAGCTGGTGGGGTTAGCTGGGGAGAGGGAGGTCTGGGTGCCTCTACTGAAGCTGCTACCCCCGCGACCCGAACCCCGGACAAGCGGCAGATGATGGATGGATGGATGGATGGATGGAGGTTATATATGTGTCTGTGTCTTAACATATTTTCTTTTTCCAGTCTGAACAGCTATAATCTCACAGAGACATGCTGTGACACGTTGGCTTCAGCTCTCAGATCAAACTCCTCACCCCTGAGAGAGCTGGACCTGAGTGACAATGACCTGCAGGATTCAGGAGTGAAGCTGCTCTCTGTTGGACTGGGGGATTCACACTGTAAGCTGGAGATACTGAGGTCAGTCTTCCTGGGTATTCCACACTGTAAACTGGGGGTAGTGAGGTGAGTATTACTGGGTATTCCACACTGTAAACTGGGGGTAGTGAGGTGAGTATTACTGGGTATTCCACACTGTAAACTGGGGGTAGTGAGGTGAGTATTACTGGGTATTCCACACTGTAAACTGGGGGTAGTGAGGTGAGTATTACTGGGTATTCCACACTGTAAACTGGGGGTAGTGAGGTGAGTATTACTGGGTATTCCACACTGTAAACTAGGGGTAGTGAGGTGAGTATTACTGGGTATTCCACACTGTACGCTGGAGATACTAAGGTAGAAAATAACCAATGATTTCAAAGTAAAGCAGGAGTATCTAAGTCTACAGGTTGAGTTAAAAAGTAACATTAGACTCGCTAAGTGGAATGTCGAAAGGAAGATTCCATTGGAGGCTAATGATGGCATTAAAGGTTTCTTTCAATATTTTAACTCCAAAAGAACTATAAAAGCTGGAATCACTAATCTACAGGATAGTAAGGACCTTTTAATTGAAAATGAAATTGATACAGTAAATGAGTTTAATGATTATTTTACACGGGTGTTCACAGTAGAGGAAATGATTAACTTACCAGCATTTAGTACAAATACAGTGTCGTATATAAACAATATACAGCACCCTCCACAATTATTGGCACCCCTTGTAAAGATTTGTAAAAATGGTTAGAAAAAATCCACTTTTTTGCAAAGCAGCTTCATCTCACACTGAATTTTTTTGAAAAATCCAACCTTTCATTGAAATAAATTTATTCAAAGAAAAACAAATCCTTCATCAAGAAATAATTATTTTCATCAAAAACACATGTGCCATGATTATTGGCACCCCTGCTTTTAATACTTTGCACAGCCCCCCTTTGCCAGTATAACAGCACTGAGTCCCCTATAACATTTTATAAGGTTGGAGAATACAGAGCAGGGCATCTGAGTCCATTCCTCTGTACAGAATCTCTCCAGATCACCCAGGGTCCGAGGCCCTCTCTTGTACACTCTGCTCTTCAGCTCAGCCCACTGGTTTTCAGTGGGGTTCCGGTCAGGGGACTGAGATGGCCATGGCAGAAGCTTGATACTGTGGTCAGCTAACCATCTTTGTGTTGATTTGGACATGTGCTTAGGATCACTGTCCTGCTGGCAGATCCAATGACGGCCCAGTTTTAGTTTCCTGGCAGAAGCAGCCAAATTTTGATATAAAATGTCCTGGTATTTCATGGAGTCCATAGTGCCATGTACCCTAACGAGGTTTCCGGGGCCTTTGGAGGAAAAACACCCCCAAAACATCACAGAACCTCCACCATATTTTACAGTTGGGATGAGGTTCATTTCATTATATCCATCCTTCTGTTTACACCAAACCCACCTTGAATGTTTATTGCCAAAAAGCTCAATTTTTGTTTCATCAGACCATTGAATTTGATTCCAGTCAAAGCTGTAGTGATGTTTTGTAGTGATGTTCCTGGCACTTACATTTTAAGTAACTGACAGAAAAGGCTTCTGTCTGTCATACCTTTCAAATAATCTGTTAGCATGAAGGGGGCTTCTGATGGTTTTTTCAGAGACGTGGTAACCCCAAGATTTTACTTGGTCTTGTAATTCACCAACAGTCATCCTTGGGGATTTTTTGTCTCTCTTATGATCCTCCTCACTGTATGTGGGGGCTAAATAAACTTGGGTCCTCTTCCAGGCAGGTTTCTAACAGGTCCAGTTGATGTCCACTTTTTAATTATTGCCCTAACAGTAGAAAAGGGCATTTTAAGGCGAGTAGCTATTTTTCATACCCATTCCCTGACTTATGAAGGTCAGCACACTTCTCCCTCATTTGGTCTGTGTGTTCTCTTATCTTTCCCATGTTGATGGATGACTAAGGGAATTTGGCCTCTGTGTCTCCTCATGTTTGTACCCCAGATAATCAGGAAGTCATGGATTACAGCTTGAAGGTTCCTATTCACTCCAATCAACTCAAAAATGTACAATTTACAAGGGAAACATGCTTCAGTTACATTGTGTTCACTATAATTTGCAGGGGTGCCAATAATCATGCCACATGTGTTTTTGTTAAAAATAATATTTCTTGATGACGGTTTTGTTTTTCAATGAAAGGTTGGATTTTTCTAATTTTTTCAGTGTGAGATGAAGCTATTTTTTCTTACCCTTGTACAAAGGGGTGCCAATAATTGCGGAGGGCACTGTATGTATAACTGAGGCTGATGTGGTACAAAGCCTAGCTAAGCTCAAAATAAATAAATCACAGGGCCCTGATGGCATCTTGCCTATACTTTTAAAAGAGATGAGGGATATTATTATCCAACCTTTAACTTTACTATTCCAGAAATCCTTATCTGCTGGTGTGATACCTTCTTATTGGAAGTATGCTAATATAATGCCCATATTGAGAAAAGGGGATAGAAGTAATCCAGCATATAATTATTAATTTATTTAATTACATAACTGGAAAAGTAATGGAAGCTATTAGTAGTTATTAGAGAAGTCACAGTGGGTCTGCGTTCATAGTGCGGTACCACAGGGTTCTATTTTAGGACCACTATTTTTCCTAATTTACATTAATGATATTGACACCAATACATACAGTAAACTGGTTAAATTTACAGACGACACCAAGGTGGGTGGTGTAGCAGATACTGATCTAGCAGCAGAGAGGCTACAACAGGATCTAGATTTAATTAGCGACTGGGCTGATACTTGGCAGATGAAATTTAACACAGATAAATGTAAGGTAATCCATGCAGGGAGCAGAAATATAAAGTACAAATATTTTATGGGTTCCACTGAAATAAAGGTAGCTGATTACGAGAAAGATCTCGGTGTGTATGTTGATGCTTCCATGTCCCACTCTCGCCAGTGTGGGGAAGCAATAAAAAAGGCCAATAGAATGTTGGGTTATATCTGTAGGTGTGTGGAGTTTAAGTCAAGGGAGGTGATGTTACATTTATATAATTCCTTGGTAAGACCCCACCTAGAATATTGTGTGCAGGTTTGGTCACCATACCTTAAGAAGGACATTGCTGCCTTAGAAAAGGTGCAACGGAGGGCTACGAGAATGATTCCTGGTCTTAGAGGAATGTCTTATGAGGAGAGGTTAGCTGAGCTGAATCTGTTTAACCTTGAGCAAAGGAGACTAAGCGGGGACATGATCCAGGTCTATAAGATTCTAACAGGTCTGGATGCTGTTCAGCCAAATGGCTATTTCAGTATTAGTCTAAATACTAGAACTCGTGGTCATAAGTGGAAATTAGCGGGAGAACATTTTAAAACAAATTTGATGAAGCACTTATTTACACAGCGTGTAGTTAGAGTATGGAATAGTCTTCCTGCTCCTGTAGCGGAAGCTAAAACCCTGGGTTCCTTTAAATCTGAGCTAGATAAGATTTTAACAACTCTGAGCTATTAGTTAAGTTCTCCCCAAAGATCTTGATGGGCCGAATGGCCTCCTCTTGTTTGTAAATTTCTTATGTTCTTATGTTCTTATGTTCTATAAACCAAGCGAAAATGGTAGATTATCTGGATACAAATAACATTCTGAAGGATAACCAACATAGAAACATTTTTGTGTGACTGGGTATACAGCAGTGTTGTTTTTGACAACCATCTTAGATTTAGTCTTAGTCTTAGTCTTTTGGACTAAAATGCTTATTAGTTTTAGTCAAATTTTAGTCACTTCTATATGTGATAGTTTTAGTCCAGTTTTAGTCGACAAAAACTCAAAAAGGTTTTAGTCTAGTTTTAGTCAAAAAAAAAGAAAAAAGAAGTATAGTCTTTTAACAAATTAATTTAGGTCAATAAGTATTGGAGATTGCTGCTGGGCAGTGTCACACATAAGTTGTGAAAATAGCAGCAGATCTATAAGTTCAACACATTGTGAGCTTGCAGATCAGATATTTTCACCAATAATTACAATAATAAAGGAATGGTTTTAGACATATAAGGTTTCCACCCAACTGCAAATACTTTCTGATCTAATGATTGTACATTACACACAGATAAAGTGGTAACAGTGGAATCAATGTTCATTACTCCAAAAAAGCCAAAAACAAAAACATTCTACTTCAGCAATTGTGGCTTTTAGACTGAAGCTAGCAGACTCTTCGTATAACAATAACTCGACCTGTTTAACATATCAAGTTACACGCTGACAGAACATAGACACACAAAGAGATGACCACACCGTCACTGAATGTAAACATGGCTAAACATGCTGCTAAAGTAACACACACACAATGAACTGACGTTAGCGTAACAAAAGCTAACTTTAGCCTGAAGTTAGCAGCCCATTTGCGGCAGGAGTATGTGGAAAACTTACTAATTTATAAGCTTACTATGAAATTTATCACGAGCCGATTGTCGAGTAACATTGTAACGTTACGTAGGCTATACGATATGTTAACAGCACTTGTAACTTATCTTTGAAAAAATATCCTTGTGGTGAGCCTTCAGGTGCCGCTTAAGGTTGGTCGTATTTTTTCCACCTACTTTGTGGCCACATTTGTCACCGTCTTCCTTCACAATACACTCTGTTTTATTATCTGCTGGGTTATATTTAAAATGCACCCATATGTCGTCTCTACGTTTGCGACCACCAAGCCCCTGTGTTGAAACTGCCGCCATTGTGGTCCATTGTCTGTGATGAGTGACAACAGTGGGACGTGTTGAGCACGTTGTGCGCTGCATGCCAGGTGATGGGCGTGACCAAACAAGGATAGAATGCAGCAACAGATACTTTTTAGGTTTTAATTGACACGCACAATAAGCAGAAATGTCATGCATTTTAAACGTCTGACAGACCACCCACTAACATTTTCGTCCATTCTCGTCTCGTCAACGAAAACTCACACAAGTCTCGTCATGTTTTAGTCATCAAAGAGCAGTGTTTATCTCGTCACCGTCTCGTTATCGTCATGAAAAAAAGTGGCGTCAACGAAATGATTTCGTCATCGTCATCGTTGACGAAAACAACACTGGTATACAGGCCCACATAGCATGCAGATAATTATCTGTGACACCCATGGTGCACTGTGAGCAGGTATCCAGGCCCACATAGCACGCAGATAATTATCTGTGACACCCATGGTGCACTGTGAGCAGGTATACAAGCCCACATAGCACGCAGATAATCATCTGTGACACCCATGGTGCACTGTGAGCAGGTATACAGGCCCACACAGCATGCAGACAATTATCTGTGACACCCATGGTGCACTGTGAGCGGGTATACCACCAGCCAGCGCACAATGTCCATGATTTACAAATCACTGACTGAGAGTGTGCTGACATTTAACATAGTGTCATGGTATGGGCAACTGTCAGTTAAACAAAAGAACAAACTGGCACAAATCGTCAATCAGGCCGGGAAAATCATTGGACACAAACAGCATCAACTCTCCTACTTGTACACACAGATTTTGACAAAAAAGGCACAACAGGTTTATCAAGATTCTATCCACCCTCTTCATTGTGCATTTCAATTGTTGCCATCATGCAGGAGACTTGTAGTCCCGTTAGCCAAGAAAAAAGGCTACAAGCGGTCATTTGTTCCGTCAGCTGTAACTATTCTTAACAAAGACTTTTTTATTAGCAGATAGTGTTATTATACAGGTATTTTATGTATTTTGTTTTAAATTTATTTATGTTACATTTTTTTGATTTTAACATTTTATTTATATTTAGTTGTATTGATATATGTTTATTGTGTATAGTCTTGTTTGTATTGTGTGCTTACGTCACTGTTAAAGATGAATTTCCATCTGATGTAAATTTGATGGACATTAAAGGAATATTCTATTCTATTCTATTCTATACAGGCCCACACAGCATGCAGATAATTATCTGTGACACCCATGGTGCACTGTGAGCGGGTATACAGGCCCACACAGCATGCAGATAATCATCTGTGACACCCATGGTGCACTGTGAGCGGGTATACAGACCCACACAGCATGCAGATAATTATCTGTACACCCATGGTGCACTGTGAGCGGGTATACAGGCCCACACAGCATGCAGATAATCATCTGTGACACCCATGGTGCACTGTGAGCGGGTATACAGACCCACACAGCATGCAGATAATCATCTGTGACACCCATGGTGCACTGTGAGCGGGTATACAGGCCCACATAGCATGCAGATAATCATCTGTGACACCCATGGTGCACTGTGAACGGGTATACAGGCCCACATAGCATGCAGATAATCATCTGTGACACCCAAAACTTGCCTATTCTCAACTCCATATTTATGGATTGAGTCTTTCAATGTCATATTAAAAAGGAGGCGGAGATGTGTAATCCCTTTCTGTTTCCATGAGTGATAGTTAATAGTGGGATTGTGAAGTAGGAATTACAGATTATTCTATATTGGGGTGTATTTACAGGGTATGAGAGTGCAGTTTGTGATTTTAATGGCTTTCCACTGGGCTGTCAGCGTTCTGCAAATGGCAGTATTGTTGAAGCAGTTATGTTTCTTTAATGAAATATTGAGAAAGGGTAAGTCTGCACGTCTGAGATTTTTACAGTACAGCTGCTCCTGCTCTAACCATGTAGTTTGAACATTTAGTTAAGTGTTGCAGTTGATTTGCTAAGTAAAAATGAAGAAAAATCTGAGCTTGTAATCCGTCTTGAGATTAATTTTCATATGTGGAATGTTTGATTTTTGCATTTTTGTTTTTCCAGTAAAAATGTGACATTAATGAGTTCAGAGTTTGAAAGAATTTTTCTGAAGGTATGATAGGAAGCATTGAGAAATAGTAATTAATCTGGAGGAGAATTTTTATTTTGTTTGTTGAAATATGTCCTATTAGTGAGAGTGGGAGATTCATCTTTTGTTTTAAGTAAGTGGGAGTAGTTTAGGGTAAGTCTGGCAGCCTAGGCGAGATATTGATACCCAAGTATCGGATATTTCCGGTGTGAAATGGACCATCCTGATCAGCAGAATCCCAGGCATCTTCAGACAGTGAGAATATTATGGGTTTATTCCAGTTTATTGTGTAGTTTGATAGTTTTGAAAAGGTATTAATAAAATTAAAATTTCATGTAGTGAGGGTTGACGGTTTTGTGCAAAGAGCAAGATATCATCTGCATAGAGAATTTTATATTGAGTTATCAGTGTGAATTCCATTTATTTCACTGTTCTGTCGTATTGCTGCTGCAAGTGGTTCTATGAAGATGGCAAACAATGAAGGAGAGAGTGGGCAGGCAGGCCGTCTTCCCCATCAGAGTGTAAATGCAGGTGATGTGATCCCATCTGTGACACTGTAGCTTTGGGTGAGGTGTACAGATTTAGAAGCTTTATTTAGATTTAGAAGCTTTATTTGTCATTGCATAAAATAAGTAGTATCAAACACAACGAAATTTAGAGTTGCCACTCTTAGTCAGTGTTTTAAAACTAATATAGTTGAAAATTAACAAATCAGCCCCAAGGCAGCCTACCCACACTCACTCATACACTCCCCCCAAACCTATTCACTCCTCTCACCCAAAACATTAGTCCCTACCTTCCAGCCAAAACAAGACACTCCCCTGCACAAAGGTATAACATTGTAGCAAACATAACAGCATCAGACTATAAAACGCCTGGTGATAAAGTGCGAAGGTGAGGAGGATAAAGTGATCAAATACAATTTCCAGAGACATAGTTAATCATTGCAGACGGTGGAGGGAGGGGGGGGGATTGGGGTGGTGGGTGGCCAATGTCTGCAGTGGGATATTGCTTTTGTTAAGTGAACGTATGGCCCAGGGAAAAAAGCTGTTGGAAAGTCTTGTAGTGCGGGCGTTTATTGACCTGAACCGCCTGCTGGAGGGAAGCGGGTTGAACAGGTGGTGGGCTGGGTGGGCAGAGTCTTTGAGAATGGACCTGGACCTGCAGACGCAGCGGGAGTCGGCGAGCTCTTCCAGGGAGGGCAGAGGGCGGCCTATGGTCTTTTGGGCTGTGTTAATGACCCTCTGCAGGGCCTTCCTGTCTGCTGCTGAGCATCCCGCATACCACACTGTGATGCTGAGGGTGAGTATGCTTTCGATGACTGACTGGTAGAAGGACACCAGCAGCTTCTGTTCCAGATGGTTTTTCCTGAGAATTCTCAGGAAGTGCATACGCTGCTGGGCCTTCTTAGTTATTGCTTTAGTGTTGATGGACCAAGTGAGATCTTCGGCGATGTGTACCCCTAGGAATTTAACTGACGCCACCTGCTCAATGCAGTCCCCGTGGAGATTTAGTGGAGCATGGGCAGTGCGTTTGCGTCTGAAGTCTATGATGATTTCCTTGGTTTTTAATGTGTTGAGAAGTAAGTTGTTTGATGTGCACCAAGTTGCAAGTGACTGCACCTCATCTCTGTACGCTGTCTCATCGCCCCCTGAAATGAGACCGACCACTGTGGTATCATCTGCGAACTTTATGATGAGGTTGGAGGGGTGGATGGGGGAACAATCTGATGTATAGAGTGTGTACAGGAGTGGGCTCAACACACAGCCTTGGGGGGAGCCAGTGCTGAGTGTGAGCGAAGGGGAAAGATGGCGACCGAGTCTCACTTGTTGTGGCCTATTGGAGAGGAAGTCTTTAATCCAAGCGCAGGTGGAGGGGGGGAGGCGTAAGTCCAGGAGTTTTTTGACCAGAATGTCCGGGTGTATTGTATTGAAGGCTGAGCTGTAATCTATGAAGAGCAGTCTTGCATAGTTACCCGGGTGGTCAAGGTGTCTCAGCGTCGCATGGAGGGCGATGGCAATGGCGTCCTCAGTGGAACGGTTTGCCCTGTAGGCTAACTGGTGGGGGTCAGATGATGGAGGGAGGTAGTCTTTGATGTGCTTGGCAACCAGCTTTTCCAGGCACTTCATTGCCACAGATGTTAATGCCACAGGCCTAAAGTTGTTTAGGTTTTTGCAGGCAGATGTTTTTGGAACTGGAATGATGGTGGAGGTTTTCCAGCAGTATGGGACGATGGCTCGGGACAGGGAGATGTTGAAGATCTTGGTGAAAATTCCTGCCAGTTGGTCTGAGCACGCCTTGAGTACCTTGCCAGGTACTCCATCCGGTCCAGCTGCTTTCCTTGGGTTAACCTCCCTCAGGACCCTCCTCACCTGATGTTCCTGGAGGAGTAGCAGGGTGTTGGTGAAGATTCCTGCTAGTTGGTCTGAGCACGCCTTGAGTACCTTGCCAGGTACTCCGTCCGGTCCAGCTGCTTTCCTTGGGTTAACCTCCCTCAGGACCCTCCTCACCTGATGTTCCTGGAGGAGTAGCAGGGTGTTGGTGAAGGCTGGGAGGGGGGCTGAATGACCATTTGCCTCGAACCGGGCAAAGAAGTTATTTAACTCCTCTGCCATTGTACTGTAGCATCGGCGGAAGGGGGTGTGATCTGGTGGCCCTTGTAGTTGGTGATGTTTTGTAATCTGTGCCACACTTGACGTGGGTTCTTGTCTGTGATGTATCCCTCTATTTTCCTTTTGTATGCGACCTTAGCAGCCCTGATGCCCTTCTTCAGGTTAGCTCTGGATGCACTGTACAGTGCCCTGTCTCCTGACCTGAATGCTGCGTTGCGGTCCCTGATGAGGTGCCACACTTGACGTGGGTTCTTGTCTGTGATGTATCCCTCTATTTTCCTTTTGTATGCGACCTTAGCAGCCCTGATGCCTTTCTTCAGGTCAGCTCTGGATGCACTGTACAGTGCCCTGTCTCCTGACCTGAATGCTGCGTTACGGTCCCTGATGAGGTGCCACACTTGACGTGGGTTCTTGTCTGTGATGTTTCCCTCTATTTTCCTTTTGTATGCGACCTTAGCAGCCCTGATGCCCTTCTTCAGGTTAGCTCTGGATGCACTGTACAGTGCCCTGTCTCCTGACCTGAATGCTGTGTTACGGTCCCTGATGAGGTGCCACACTTGACGTGGGTTCTTGTCTGTGATGTATCCCTCTATTTTCCTTTTGTATGCGACCTTAGCAGCCCTGATGCCCTTCTTCAGGTCAGCTCTGGATGCACTGTACAGTGCCCTGTCTCCTGACCTGAATGCTGTGTTGCGGTCCCTGATGAGGTGCCACACTTGACGTGGGTTCTTGTCTGTGATGTATCCCTCTATTTTCCTTTTGTATGCGACCTTAGCAGCCCTGATGCCCTTCTTCAGGTTAGCTCTGGATGCACTGTACAGTGCCCTGTCTCCTGACCTGAATGCTGCGTTGCGGTCCCTGATGAGGTGCCACACTTGACGTGGGTTCTTGTCTGTGATGTATCCCTCTATTTTCCTTTTGTATGCGACCTTAGCAGCCCTGATGCCCTTCTTCAGGTCAGCTCTGGATGCACTGTACAGTGCCCTGTCTCCTGACCTGAATGCTGCGTTGCGGTCCCTGATGAGGTGCCACACTTGACGTGGGTTCTTGTCTGTGATGTATCCCTCTATTTTCCTTTTGTATGCGACCTTAGCAGCCCTGATGCCCTTCTTCAGGTTAGCTCTGGATGCACTGTACAGTGCCCTGTCTCCTGACCTGAATGCTGCGTTGCGGTCCCTGATGAGGTGCCACACTTCACTCGTCATCCAGGGTTTTTGGTTGGGGAATACCCTAACGCGTTTGGTGATGGTGACTATATCAATACAGTAAACAATGTATGATAGCACAGTCACTGTAAATTTCTCCAAATCGTGGCTTCCAAAAACACTCCAGTCCATGGTTGTGAAGCAGACTTGAAGCTGGGAGAGGGCGTCCCCGGGCGAGGTGTTGATCACCCTGGTGAATGGCTTGCTTTTCCTGATGTAGGGAGTATAGGCGGGTACGAGATGCAGCGAGAGGTGGTCCGACTGGCCAATGTGAGGGTGTGGCTCTGTTTTATATGCATGTTTAATATTACAGTAAACATGGTCAAGGGTGTTGCTCTCCCTGGTGGCACATTTCACATATTGGGTGAATTTAGGGAGAACAGTTTTCAGGCAAGCCTGATTAAAATCCCCAGCTATTATGTGTACCCCATCCGGCTGGTCCTGTTGTTGTTTACTAATGCATCCATGAAGATAGCTTAGAGCTACGTCCACGTTAGCATCTGGGGGGATATATACAGCCGTAATGGAGACAACAGTTAGCTCCCTAGGTAAGTAAAAAGGGCGGCAGATGACAGTTAATGCCTCAAGATCAGGGGAACAGTATTTATGAGTAACATGGCTTTGTGAGCACCAGTCATTGTTGATGTAAATGCAGAGACCACCTCCTCTTTTCTTACCAGAGTCACTGTTCCTGTCGTTTCGGTGAATGACGCGGCCTGCTAGCTGCACAGCATTGTCGGGTATAGCAGGATGTAGCCAGGTTTCAGTTAGGATCAGCACACAGCAGTCCCGGACGAAGTTGTTATTTGCTATCCGTAGCTCTAGGTCATCCATTTTGTGCACGATAGATCTTACGTTTGCCAGGAAGACGCTAGGGAGCGGTGGTCTGTGAGGATCCTTCTTTAGCCTCTTCATCAGGCCGGCTCGACATCCCCGTTTCTGTTTCCTGTCCCGTCTCCGTCGTCGCTGTCTGTGAGAGCCGACAACAATCCATGGAGATCCCGGTGTCCTCCATATTTCAGGTTGTATGTTGTTGGCTTGTTGGAAATAGTCCGTGACGGGAATGCTGTTTTGAAAACCGATGCTGATCAGGTTTGCATGACTGTATACGCATTGTGCTTGGCAGAGTTCGCCATACAATTGCCGCGAAATACAAACTAAACACATTAAAAAGCACCGAACTAGAGGGCACTCGCACGCGCCGCCATCTTTGCACTTATGCCGATATTAACCCATTTTAACCCAGTGGGTGAACGACTCTCCGAAGCCAAATCTTTGTAATGTGTTAAAGAGAAATGTCCAACTGCTGTCAGATGCCTTTTCTGCTTCTAATGATGTAATTATAGATGTGCGTGTGTGAGTGAATGGTGTGTGAGTGACTGGTGTGTGAGTGACTGGTGTGTGAGTGTGCCCTGCGATGGGCTGGCCCCCTGTCCAGGGTTGTTCCCCGCCTCGTGCCCATTGCTTCCGGGACAGGCTCCAGAACCCCCGCAACCCAGTCGGATAAGCGGGTTGGACAATGGATGGATGGATGAATGGATGATGTAATTATGGTTTTAGTATGGGTATGCTGAGCAATATTGACTAAATTAAATGATTTATGGATGTTTTCTGAGGCAAGTCTTGTCTTGATGAAGTCTGATCAGGATGGATTATAATAGGAATGACTGTCTCTAACCGAGTGGCGAGAGCTTTTGTAATGACTTTCAAGTCTGTATTCATTAGTGAGAGTGACGGGTAACTGGAGGGCTGTGTTGGGTCTTTATCAGGTTTCAATAACACTGTAATGGTCGCTGTGCTCATATGTGATGGGATTTGTGATGTATGTTTAATTTTTCTATCTGTCTATTGAAGAGTGGAGATAATACATCCCAAAAATGTTAATAGATTTCTGCAGGGAAACCATCCGGTCTGGGCACTTTATTGTTAGGCATTTGGTTGAGGACCTTATGGAGTCCTGATGTTAATGGTGCATCAAGGGTATCTGCTATTTCATTGGTTATTATGGGTAAGTCTAGATTATTTATTTAAAAATGATTCTACATCAACTGCATCTGGTTCTTGTTCTGAGGAGTATATATAGGTTCTTGTAAAATGTTCGGAAGGTGTTGTTCATTTCGCGTCATTATTGAAATATTTATTACAGCAGTAACTTTTACTTATAAGTAATGCTTGTAACGGTGAGGTGATCTTATTTATTGGGGAGTTTTTGTCTGTCTCTCTGCAGGCTGTCAGGCTGTAGAGTCACAGAAGAAGGCTGTTCTTCCCTGGCTTCAGCTCTGAGGTCAAACCCCTCACACCTAAGAGAGCTGGATCTGAGCTACAATCACCCAGGAGACTCAGGAGTGAAGCTGCTCTCTGCTGCACTGGAGGATCCCAGCTGTAAACTGGAGAAGCTGAAGTGAGTACAGAGTGTGTGTCTGACACGCTACAGATACTTATGCATGTATGTGAAGAAGAGGCACCAGTAAATAAATGGATACAGCAGCACTATGTCATTCTGCTTCTCCTATAGTGTGGACCACAGTGGAGAGTGCAGGACCAGACCAGGCGCACAGAAATGTAAGTGTGTTTGCATGTTTTTATTAATAATACCATTAATACTATGCTATGGTTGTATTCACACGATTGTTGTGATGAGTGTGGCTTTTTCCACTGTGTGTAGATGGATTTCCATGTTTGTGTTTAGGTGAGTTTCTGTTTGTGTCATTTTAGAAAACATCCAAATGAGAAAAATAAAACATCAAAATCATCACCAAAAACACTATCAACTCATCTAATTGTTTTTAAAAATATTTTTTACAAATACTTTATAGCTGCTCATATTGTATTTGTGTGGGAGTGTAAGATAGTTAAAATATATTCTGATGTAGTTGTACATCTTTAATTTCGCAAAAAAAAAAGGAATCACCACGGTGCGGCGCCGCATCTAGAGTCACGCGCGTGGTAAGCGGTTCTCTATGGAAGCGTATTGCATTTACAGTATCTGAATTCTGCTTTTCCGAATTAACGTAATAATCATCCTGTTTTTCTGAGTAGTAAATTTCTGTTTTTCTGAATTAATGACATAACTTTTCTATTTTTCATGATGCACGATTTGTGTAGTTTAATCCGCTTTTATTTATGGTTTGTAAACGGTATTATCATTAGTTTGCCGACTTTGCGCGGCACCTATTCCGCCCCGCTTGACACCGCAGTGTTTCTCCCGGATCAGCAGATACAGTCTGATCCGCTTCACGGAAATAAGCCGATGCATGTGAAATGCATTCAGAGCGGCTTTACTGTGACTAAAGACCTTGTCAGACAATCGCTGTAATACTGGATCCTCATGGAGCGCAACTCCGGCGCCAAAATCGTCTTCGGAGGCGTTTGTATCAGAATCCAGGTCCAAACTTCTATTAAATATGACTTAAAATATTTAATAATATTACTTAAATATTCTGTTATTGATGGCCATTTTCAAGCCGCACGCGCCGGATTTAGCGGTTAGAAGGAAAGACACTGACTTTTAGTATTAATATCTGGTGCCGTTTTGTGGTAAATATGCTTGTGATGAATGTGTCTGATGAATGTCGCTGCTTTGTAATTTTATTTACCCGTAATTAAGCTGTTAGTTTAGCTCGCGCCGCATTTTGGCGGCTCTTCCCGCCGGTGTCGCGCGCCGTCCGACATTAGTGGTGGGCGGATCGATCCAAGTATCGATAATATCGATAATAATGTTGGTATTGATATTGTAACAGCGTGAGATTCGGCTGTAAACACACTACAGAGAAGCGTAGCTTTCTGAAAGCAGGAGCTATCATTTATTGCACACACTTCAGAAAAAGCACTATCATCATCCCCAAAACCCGCAGGTCACTAACAGCAACAGCCTTCACGCTAACGGTAGATTAATTGAATAACAACTATTTCCTAAACCATTCCCGTAAATGTTCAACCTAAATATCCCTGTTATAACTAAACACCCCCCTTGTACCAAAATAACACAGAACTAACACATTCTAAACACAATTCTCCCTTCTACGCCCCAAAGCATTCTGGGAAACTCCGCCCCCAACCCTCCGAATTGCTACAATATTGATCGATACCAGTTTAATGAGATCGATACTTCAGTTTCAAGTTTTCTCCCGAATGCACTGCGGCTGTCTGTGTTCGCGCTGGTGCTCTCAAATGCCGCTACTGGCTGTCACGCGACTCAGCGGCGCCAGCTAGCAAACAGAGTAAACACGCACACGCACACATACTATAATATTTAAAATAAAGTACAGTGGTACCTCGGTTCTCGAACTTAATCCGTTCCGGACTCCGGATCGAATCCTAAAAAGTTCGAGTTCTGATCGAATCTTTTCCATAAGAAATAATGGAAAACTAATTAATTGGTTCCAGGCCCCCCCAAAATTATATCTAAATATGTTTTTTTTAGTATTTAAACACAAAATGAACAGGATAAAACAAGAAGAGCATTTTTTTCTTAATGGCTTCCAAAACGATAAAGATCTTATCCCAACATTACCCCTGTCCTGCCCCGATTGTCCGCTCCTTCCGTGTGCCACGCCCCCTCGTTAACTTCGTGTGGGATCCCCATGTGATCGGCTGTTTCTGGTTGTTGTCACTAGTCCTCTGTATTAAGAACGCGTTTCAGTTTGTTTCCCCAGTCCGGTCATTGGGTGCGTTGGACTTGCTTACAGCGCTGGCTTAAAGCAACGCATTCTGATCCTGACGCAATGCATTACGGTTAGATGCATTGCGACAGGGTTGCCAGGTCCCAGAAATATTTCCAGCCCAATGACAACTCAAAATCCGCCCAAATGGAATGAAAACTAGCCCAATTTTTCAGTGTCCAATCAGATTAGACAACGGCTGGATTCCCACAAAGGGCCTTAAAATAAATTTATATAAGTTTAAGTTTAAAGTATTGGCCTTTTGTCTTACCCAAATTCTTAATATCACACACTGTGTTTTTTTTAATACACAATCTCATGCAATAAAGGTCAAATAAGAACATGTCCTCTCTGATATTTTCTGACCCTATAGTCAGAAGTACTAAGTTGTACTTACTTTTTCTCTTCTCAGCACTTCTCTCTGATGCTTTTCTCTCCAGATCTGCGGCTGTTCTGTTTACACACAAGCATCAATATTAAAATGAACACAGTTAAACTAAATTAACATACACTGGCTTTTATCAATATTATTACAAATATGCTTACTGGGTGAACTTGAACACTTTTCCCTTTGTTTTTGTTGTTGTTTGTCTTCTCTTTTTTCAGAACTTTTCACAACATTTTCTTCTTAGATGGTCTAACTGCGCAGCCTCATTTTGATTACAGATTTGAACAGAACTATATTCAATCTCAGGGCTGTTTTATTTTAGACATTAGTGCTCTCTTCCCCACCCTTCTCAGGTGGTGCTGAATAGATTTCAGCAGTAAAGAGAGAAAGCATCCGTGGTGATGGTTTAAATTGATGGCAGCATATGTTTCTTCTTTGCATGTAAGCTCGAATCCTCATTATATTTAGCAAAGAATTCTGCTCTAGCCTGTTTCGTAGCTTGTTCTTTATCAGTGACATTTGGGAAAATGAACGCTCAACTGCTGCATTGCTGAATGGTAGAGCAAGAAGACTCAATGCAAAATTACCAAGATCTTCAAAGTTTCTATCACCTGCAGTATCTGTGTATGCAGAAACTTCTACCCAGAAGTCCTCTGTTTTGCCATCTTCTGCATTGTTCCATTCCAGAGTGTGAATTACTCTCCACTGTTGCTCTGCTTTTCCTACATCTCCCTTGAAGAGGTGGAAAAAGGGAAGATCATCAATCCTTGGCTTACTTGACGACAGAGTATGACTCGGTGACAGGAATTTGAGAGCCTCTAACTGTTTAATGTTATCTGGAAGTCTCTTCCTAATTTCCTTAGATAACTCTAGCATGTAGTCCCTGCACCTGCGTTTCATGTCCTGCTCAGCTAGGTCACTTATTCCATTGGCTTCAAACAAAGCAAGACGGAACTGCACCCCAAAGTCTACGGCATCAAGTGGCAAAAGATTCTCATCAGAAAGGTTAAACTCCATGATGTCTTGCCAGCTCTGGAATGTCTTCGGCAAACCTATGCGCTCAAGCAGGGACCGGTAAAATGTTAGAAGTTCCGTAAGAAGTTTTGCAGGATCAGGTTTGTCAAGTTGAAAGATTTTATTAAGTCTGTTTAACTCTGACACAATTGGTTGGAGGAATTTCAGGTATATCAGGTTAATATTGTCACTATACATTTGGTACAGCAGTTCCGCAGCATAGCTCCTCTCACTGTCTTTTGTCAAATGAAAATGCAACTTAAGCTCCACATACTGTGAAAGGATCTGGTTGATGCACTCACTAATAGCAAGCCACCTAGTGTCAGACAGTTGCAGAATCTTCAGCGGGCTTTCACCTACATTTATGGTTTTGTACAGTTCAGAATATATTTGGAGACGCTGGGTGGCATTTGAAAACCAACTGTAGGTCTGAGAAACCATGTACTCAACATTTCTGGGGAGGACACTGATGGCTTTTGATGCACAGAGTTGAAGAGAATGGCACACACACTTTATGTAGACAATATGAGGATTGCGGTCACGGAATTTCTGTAGCACTGAATTATGTTGCCCACACATTGTATTACAGCCATCAGTTGCATGACCGATGCAATTCAGTATGGACAATTTGTTTTCATCCAGAAATTTGAATAAAGCATTTGCTATGGTAAGTGAATCACCAGCTACTACAGTATATTGATCATTCCTGCAAAAGTGCTGATGATTCGTGAGAGCTTTTTGCTGTAATATCTGATGACTATACACAGTTGTTATTTGGTCGTGATATCAGTGCTCTCATCAACAATGAGAGAGTATGGTCCATTTCCTACATCCTCCAAAAGGTCTTCATGTACTACTGGTCCTATCACTGAATTAATTAGTGCTGTGCATTTCGATCGATGCAAACTAATGCCTTTTTTCGAAATTTCTTCCACAACACTTCCTAAGTGGTCAACAGTGTAAGTGCTTGAGTGACAAGCAACATGGGCAGCCAGCTTCAACTCTGCCTCTTTCACAGGTGCATTATTTCTTAGAAAGGAACTGCCTGTGTCAAATAATGTTCTGGCATTTGAGAAAGGAGCCGCATTTTTTTTATGTTTTTCAGTCGCAGCATGAGCTACCAGATCACCGTGGTGAGCTCTTACTTCACATTTGCAATATTTGCAGAACGCTTTTCTATCATCATTTGGAACACTTCGAATCCACTCCTTTAATCCTTTCTCTGTCTCCCATTCTTTGCGATACTTCTTTCCATACTTTCCCCATTTACCTGACATTTTAGAATGCTGCTTGTTCATCCACAGACAACCGAACCGACGCTTCTGACTACAACGCTCTCATGGAGTGACGTGATGATGATGCTTGATTTGTGATGTCAAAAGCACATGTGGCGCGCGCGCCTACTCGCGTCTCGCGAGCAGCAGCGTTTGTTGCCAAGTATTCATTCCCGGGGATCAACACCCAGTAATAAAAGGTTCCCTTTTATCTTTGTCCACAATTATTTTATTTTATTTATTTTTTTGCGGCCGTGGTACATTATAAATGTAGCCCAAAAAACCGCAACCCGCAACTCCTTTTCTAAAATAGCCCAATTGTGCGGGAAAACCGCTACCCTGGCAACCATGCATTGCGACCTCTCACGCGGCTGCACAAACTGGAACTGCCTCCGTGACGACACACCTTTGCCCTTATTGGCTGAAGAGTTTGGTTAAACGCATGACGTTTGTATCCCAGGCAGTTCCGATGCATAGTCTGCTATTTCTCCCAAATATCACGTAAAGCAGTGAGAGCTGGTTTTCAGTTAATTTACCTGGTAAAATAAAGTTTAAATAAATTACATAAATGCTCTAATAGTATACGTAAGTTAGTGGTTTATTTATTGTTAGTTACTGTAATGTTGCGCTGCTTTATTTGGTTAATCATCCAGTCTGTGAAGAAGGCATTCAAGTAAGAATTGCATTGTAGTATCACTCATTTCCTAATTTATATTAGGTAATTAAGAAGTATCGATATCGGTATCGTATCGGCGATACTTTCCCTGTATTTACTTGGTATCGCATCGATACCAAATCTTGTAGTATCGCACACCACTATCCGACATTTCCTGAGCTATTTCATAAACTTCAGTTCCCGCTTCGTTCGGGGAAGCTGTGCTGTTTTTATATTGTACAGAAACATAAAGTACAGGCTGCCTGATGGTATTAATAATTCTTCCTCCTGCCTACAGACTCCTGCCAGCTGACGCTGGACCCCAACACAGCAAACAGACGCCTGTCTCTGTCAGGGGGGAACAGGAAGGTGACATGGGGGTGGGAGGAGCAGCCATATCCTGATCATCCAGAGAGATTTGACTGTGAGCCCCAAGTTCTGTGCAGAGAGAGTCTGACTGGCCGCTGTTACTGGGAGGCTGAGTGGGATGGACGTGAAGCCCTGATAGGAGTGACTTATAAAGGGATCGAGAGGAAAGGAGGGAGTGACTGTCTGCTTGGAGACAATGACAAGTCATGGATTCTGGACTGTGATCCTGTTAGTTACTCTGTCTGGCACAATAAGAAACAGACTCTCATACCCATAGAGCCCTCAGGCTCCCGCAGATAGGAGTGTATCTGGACTGGGGGACTGGTGCTCTGTCCTTCTACAGAGTCTCCTCTGATGGACTGACCCCCCTGTACAGATTCACCTCCTCATTCACTGAGCCCCTCTATCCAGGGTTTCGGGTTTATAGAAACTCCTCAGTGTCACTGTGACGTTTTGCTGGTTCTCCTAAAGTTAAAATATCTGCTTTTTAACCTTTATAATCCTTTTTACTCTGAAATTTATGTTTGACAAAAATAAATGTGTGTTCAGTGAGCTGAATAAACATGAAAAATAGTTTTATAGTTTTTCTCTCTGACTAAAGTGTAACTAAATGTAATCCTGATTTGGGGGGGGGGCTTTCCCCCTCCCCTGTATATGTACATTTATATATTTATGCCTATTTACTGTATTTCCTCCCTGTACAGTGACAATAAAGGCTTTCTGTTCTGTCCTATTAATGCCCTGCTTCAGCGTCACCCAAAGCATAACTGAGTAACATAATGAAACCACAGTCTGATGGATTAAATTAAATTAATTCACTTTACTACTGACACAATTAGAGTAAATCAGTGTAAATAATATCAATTTAACTGGAGACATAACAGAAACAAAAATCATTGGAAAATAGAATAATATCCAGTTAGTGCCCTGGTTCAGTGGATTAAAGTAAATAAAATTATTAATTTATTTGATTAAATAATGAAATTTGTTTTTATCAAATAATAACCCACCTCACTGTGAAAGGTTTGGTTCCGCCCCCGTCGGGCAGAAGGGGCCGGTGCCCGTCCACTCTCGCCACCCCCACCCCACTGTGAAAAGTCTGGTTACGCCCCCGTCGGACAGAAGGGGCCGGTGCCCACCCACTCTCGCCACCCCCACCCCACTGTGAAAGGTCTGGTTACGCCCCCGTCGGACAGAAGGGGCCGGTGCCTGCCCACTCTCGCCACCCCCACCCCACTGTGAAAGGTCTGGTTACGCCCCCGTCGGACAGAAGGGGCCGGTGCCCGCCCACTCTCGCCACCCCCACCCCACTGTGAAAGGCCTGGTTACGCCCCCGACGGGCAGAAGGGGCCGGTGCCCGCCCACTCTCGCCACCCCCACCCCACTGTGAAAGGTCTGGTTATGCCCCCGTCGGACAGGCACCCTTACCCCCCTGACTGGTCAATCGCAAAGGTAGTCTAGGTAGATCGTATGGCATAAAAAATAGTGGATGGATGACACGTTCATGTTTTGTATTTTTATAGTAGGTAGATAATTTTGATCTGGTCAGTTATAAATAGCTCGCAAGCTGAAAAAGTGTGGGCACTCCTGCTGTAGTCAGTTATAATATATATATCAAGCTGCTGCCATATTTCTTATATTCATTGGACACGTCAATTCACAGAACAAGCGATCCAGAAACAATGTGTACTTTTCAGGGAGGCCACTAGGTGGAGACAAAACATAGATTACTAAATATAAGAGGTTCAGAATTAAATTATAAGAAAGCCGATCTATGTGCGATATTTGTAAAATACCATGACGACTCCATTTTAACTGGACGCTTCTTTTTATGCCAGTTTGTAATTAACAGTCATTTGCGTTCTTTCATAATAAAAATAAATCAAATATTATGAGCCATAAATCATCCGTATATGTTGCAGGAACAGACATCGCGCCGCTGAAGTTCAGCACTTTCCCGTTTGAGATGAACGTGATGTTGCCGTTTCCTGCCCGGCGACCTTTAAAAATCCATGACAGCAGCGGTTAGATGCATCGTGTGCAGCGGCCATATTCACGGACGACATCAAGCTGATCACTAAGACTTAGTTTGTGGTTAATTAATACAGAAGTAACAGCACATTATTTGTGCCCCCTCAGGTAAAGTGTTACCCAGAGGCGCATCTTGTCAGTAGGCAGGGCAGGCAGCTGCTTGGGGCCCCCAAGTCACTAGATGGCGAACCATTTTTTGTTAATGTCAGATTATTTATTAAAATGATGACAAACACTGGTTAGAGGGGGGGCCCCCAGTGAATTTTTGCTTGGGGCCACAACAGACCCTAGGATCGCTTCTGGTGTTACCGATGAGAGAACACTTTGAAAATCAGTAAATAACATTTTCTCTTGCCTTGACTGCATGTCTAAATCAGACCTAGACATGTTTGAGTAGATTATCATGGTTCCTCTGGTTATTGCACTTACACACACAATATGAAGAAAATGTAAGTGAACAGAAATCTCCATGCAATGAATTAGCATCCTGTGAGTGTGTTTCAAGTGCTGCAGCCCATACATTAGCAATGGGCATCAGATCACTGTATTCAGCAGAGTGAGGGGTTATTCAGAAAGGACGAGTGTATTATTATAGAACAGATCGATAAATCAACTTGTTTAAGCAATTATTACTGTATGTCTTGTCCAATAATCCAACATGCTTTCCCAGCTGGCAGCTTTCAAGGAGGATTGACCTCATTATTCTTGGTAAACTAGACATTTATGAAGGCCTCTATACCTTAACAAGCTTACAATTAAATGCAGCCCAATGTTGCGCTGCCCAAATGCATGAATCCATTTCCAAAAGCTGTTTATCTGGGTCCCCGCGATGGGGCACCTTGGATATGGTGCCAGTATCTCACAGGCCTTGGACACCTAATCACTCAGGCATTTCTGAGCTGCATCTTTATTTAGCCTAATCGTTATTTTTTTGTCTAGGAAACCAGTGTGTGGCCTGAATGAAAAGCTAATGAAAGCTAATTCAGTGGCGGAAAAAGGTTTTCCTTGTTATTTACATATATTTCAGAGGTTCACAGGGCTGCCAACTTTGCTCAGCTGGCTGGTGTGACATTTTCAATTGGAGACAAGTCTGCACACGTATTTACATGTATGTAACAGATTTATTACCTTCTAAATAGTCTGTAGGGTTTGCAAACTACCCCAATGCTTTTGATGTAGCTAATTATAAGATTATAATAGAATAATATAGATTTGCCCTAAGATTTCCTGCGTGAGCCTTACAGTCAGGAAGTGTGAGCGTCACGCCAGATGCGTGAGAGTTGGTAACCCAGGGTTCAAAGCCCAGTAAATGGGCCTTAAACTGCTTTATTGTTCTTTCATTCCACAAAAACATGAGCATCAGACATTAAATGCTGCTGAAAAAGCCCCTGAGACTCAGACAGATATGTGAGGTGTGTTTTAAAGGACCACACCTAGAGGCGGCCGTAAATGACGAGGGCTCGGCCTATTAGCCGCAGCGTAACCTCCACAGTCTGTATAAATAACGCGGCACCAGACCACACCTAGAGGTGGCCGTAAATGACGAGGGCTCTGCCTATTAGCCGCAGCGTAACCTCCACAGTCTGTATAAATAACGCGGCACCAGACCACACCTAGAGGTGGCCGTAAATGACGAGGACTCGGCCTATTAGCCGCAGTGTAACCTCCACGATCCGCATAAATAACGCGGCACCAGACCACACCTAGAGGTGGCCGTAAATGACGAGGGCTCTGCCTATTAGCCGCAGCGTAACCTCCACAGTCTGTATAAATAACGCGGCACCAGACCACACCTAGAGGCGGCCGTAAATGACGAGGGCTCGGCCTATTAGCCGCAGCGTAACCTCCACAGTCGGTATAAATAACGCGGCACCAGACCACACCTAGAGGTGGCCGTAAATGACGAGGACTCGGCCTATTAGCCGCAGTGTAACCTCCACGATCCGCATAAATAACGCGGCACCAGACCACACCTAGAGGTGGCCGTAAATGACGAGGACTCGGCCTATTAGCCGCAGTGTAACCTCCACGATCTGCATAAATAACGCGGCACCAGACCACACCTAGAGGCGGTCGTAAATGACGAGGGCTCGGCCTATTAGCCGCAGCGTAACCTCCACGATCTGCATAAATAACGCGGCACCAGACCACACCTAGAGGTGGCTGTTAATGATGAGGGCTTGGCCTATTAGCCTAATATTAGTCTATTAGGCTAACACTTTGCTGGGCGTTGTGCCGGCATGGGCTGCGATGTGCCTTACACTGAAGGAAATGGTGAAGATGAGAGTTAGGGTTAGATTAGGGTTAGGGTTAGGTTTTTTAAAGGGGTTACAAACCCCCAATCCTGTGTCCCAGCGAACTGGAAACACAGTTCTGCACGGTTCTATCTGGGCAAATCCATAGAGTGCATCCTCCCGCTTACGTACCAATCCCCTTAGTTAAAGTTTTTTAATTTCCCCTTTTATTTTTTTATCTTTTTATTTTGCAGGGAACGGCGGCGGTGAAGACCTAAAGGACCCAGAGGAGTTCCAGATACCAGGCAGCAACCCGGGGGAAACGCACAAGGAGCAGCGACGACGCCCACAGGTAAGTATGAGCCCTTAAATAGACCTTTCTTTAGGTTAGGGTTAGGAAACGCACAAGGAGCAGCGACGACGCCCACAGGTAAGTATGTGCTCTTAAATAGACCTTTCTTTAGGTTAGGGTTAGGAAACGCACAAGGAGCAGCGACGACGCCCACAGGTAAGTATGTGCTCTTAAATAGACCCTTCTTTAGGTTAGGGTTAGGAAACTCACAAAGAGCAGCGACGACGCCCACAGGTAAGTATGTGCCCTTAAATAGACCTTTCTTTAGGTTAGGGTTAGGAAACTCACAAAGAGCAGCGACGACGCCCACAGGTAAGTATGTACCCTTAAATAGACCCTTCTTTAGGTTAGGGTTAGGAAACTCACAAAGAGCAGCGACGACGCCCACAGGTAAGTATGTGCCCTTAAATAGACCCTTGTTTAGGTTAGGGTTAGGAAACGCACAAGCAGCAGCGGCGACGCCCACAGGTAAGTATGTGCCCTTAAATAGACCCTTCTTTAGGTTAGGGTTAGGAAACTCACAAAGAGCAGCGACGACGCCCACAGGTAAGTATGTGCCCTTAAATAGACCTTTCTTTAGGTTAGGGTTAGGAAACGCACAAGGAGCAGCGACGACGCCCACAGGTAGGTATGAGCCCTTAAATAGACCTTTCTTTAGGTTAGGGTTAGGAAACGCACAAAGAGCAGCGACGACGCCCACAGGTAAGTATGTGCCCTTAAATAGACCCTTCTTTAGGTTAGGGTTAGGAAACGCACAAAGAGCAGCGACGACGCCCACAGGTAAGTATGTACCCTTAAATAGACCCTTCTTTAGGTTAGGGTTAGGAAACGCACAAGGAGCAGCGACGACGCCCACAGGTAAGTATGAGCCCTTAAATAGACCTTTCTTTAGGTTAGGGTTAGGAAACGCACAAGGAGCAGCGACGACGCCCACAGGTAAGTATGAGCCCTTAAATAGACCTTTCTTTAGGTTAGGGTTAGGAAACGCACAAGGAGCAGCGACGACACCCACAGGTAAGTATGTGCTCTTAAATAGACCTTTCTTTAGGTTAGGGTTAGGAAACGCACAAAGAGCAGCGACGACACCCACAGGTAAGTATGTGCTCTTAAATAGACCTTTCTTTAGGTTAGGGTTAGGAAACGCACAAGGAGCAGCGACGACACCCACAGGTAAGTATGTGCTCTTAAATAGACCTTTCTTTAGGTTAGGGTTAGGAAACGCACAAGGAGCAGCGACGACGCCCACAGGTAAGTATGAGCCCTTAAGTAGACCTTTCTTTAGCTTCTGTAATTATATTTGTCCTTTTCTTTACTTTCAGGGTTCTCGGACTGGCACCCCCAACAGATCTGACAATAGCCCCCCCTCAGATCTGACCTTCTGTGGTGATTGCCTGCGGTATCGGCATTACCCCAGGGGCCCCCAGAGGCACCTCCCAGCGCCTAAGACCCCCCCCCCCACCCAGAGTCAATCCGTTGCCATCCGGACCAAACACATTCCTAATAAAGCCAGTTTCTCCAGCACTGTGTCCCACGTCCTTCCTCCATGGAGGCTTTTTTTTACCCCTGTCGTGTCGGCAGTTTAGCAAGCAGGATGTTAGTCTGGGTGCTTTATTGTGCCAACACTTTTATTTTGCCAAGTGGAGCTTCGGATTAAGCTCCTTTTGCTACTTGAGATGAGTGTGCAGGTTAACATGGAATGATTCCCAGTGAGTGTGCGAGGCCACAACCACACCGCCCCGGGGCCCCCAGACGGCCAGGAGAGCCCCGAGCGATCATGGACCCAGCCGCCCCACAGCGGCCAGGTACCCAGGCCCCCCGCCACCGGAGGGCCGCTCGTCCGCCCAAGTAGGCAGAGGGGGGAGCCACCGGGCGCCGACCCAGGACCTGCACAGCTCCCCCCGCCCTCCAAGGCCCTATGTGACAGAGTGGTGTGACATGGATGTACAGTGGTCCCTCGTTAATCGTGGGAGTTATGTTCTAAAAATAACCCGCAATAGGTGAAATCCGCGAAGTAGGATTCTTTAGTTTTTTACAATTATTATAGATGTTTTAAGGCTGTAAAACCTCACTACACACTTTATACACTTTTCTCAGACAGGCATTAACATTTTCACACTTTTCTCTCTTGTTTAAAAACTCTCAAAGATTTTTCCGTAATTCCGCAATGGCGCCCTACAGCCGCGTAACTTATACCTTCCTTTAGCATGTCCAGAAGCCCAACTTTTTGTGCGATGGTTAGCATCCTCCTCTGCCTTTTGGGTGCTACCACAGCTGCCTTTGACGGTGTAAAACATTTCGTCGACATTGTTGGGTTAGTTAGGGAGAAAACTTACAAACATACAGTACAGCACTTCAGAGTCACGCTGCCAGCGATCGAAGATTTATGTAAATTTGACAAGCTGAACGCATTCTGTACTGTACAGGAGACGCGGCACGGAGGAGATTGATTGACAGTGGTCTACAGCCAATCAGGAGCCAGAACACAATGCGCTAATCAGGACGCAGGACACAATGCGCTGTAAAAAAAAGCATGCAAAATTGCACAAAGAAAAATCCGCGAAACTGTGAGGTGGCGAAAGGTGAACCGCGTTATAGCGAGGGACCACTGTATGTCTAAAATGCAGTTAAAATAATGGGGGGGGGGGCGGGGATGAGTGGCTAATCACCCTCCCCCTTCCCTCTGTGTGGTGCGGTGTGATGTCTTGGTGTGGAGTCTAACGTGTAATTAAAAGGGATGGGGGGTGAATAGCTGATCACCCCCCATTACCTATGTGTGGTGTAGGTGGATGCGGGCCGGGGGGGGGGGGGGGGGGCGTAGGGTGATAGGTGATAGTGCTGCAGGGCAGCAGGCATCAGGCAAGACACACCCGGACGCGCAGCACCAACACCCAGGGGGCCCCGCAGCACCCCCCGCCGCAGCGCCCCCCCACCCCAATCCGAGGAGGTGTCTGGGGCCTCATCTGCACCAGCGTCACCGACGAGCCGTTCATACACAGATACCCACATTCACCAAACACATTCACGTGCTCCCCCGTCCCAGGCCATACATGCAGACATACAGAACATGCAGACTCACCAGATACACACACAGACACTCATCTCGAGGCCCGGCAGCAGATGCCCTGGAATTGTCCAGTGGACGGCTCCAGAGGATGTTCCCCCACCCCCCAGGTCGCAGGCTAGTGGCAC
>NC_132800.1:25581525-25593424 GCF_048594095.1 Paramormyrops kingsleyae | reverse complement strand
TGAAGAGGAAGACTTTGATTATGAAAAGGACTCTGACTGTCAAGGTGGTTATTTTGCTGCACATGCTGAGAAAATGAATTTCAAAATGTTTAACTATGCAGAGTACAATATGTATGACCCTGAAAGAAACATTGATCCAGATAACCACTTCTACATAAACAATAATAATACTTGTGAGTATTATACAGACGACCAATTCAATATGAATATTAAAATGGCAAATGCGTTGTCGGTTATACATTTCAATAGTAGAAGCCTGTATAAAATTTTTTCTAAAATTACAGAATGTTTAAGTGAGTTACATAAGTTTAATATAATTGCAATATCAGAAACATGGCTTGATAATGAGAAAGTTAGTGAAATGGAATTGGAAGGATATCAATTATTTATAATGAATAGGGTGAATAAAAAGGGAGGCGGTGTTGCTTTATATGTGGATAATGTTTTGAAATGTAGTCTGATTGAATGTAGGTCAAGTACCATAGATAACGTATTAGAATGTGTTACTATTGAAATCCATGTTGAAAAAGCTAGTAATATAATTGTAAGTTGTATCTATAGGACACCAGGATCATGCCTTGACACTTTTAATGAAAAACTTGCTGCTATGTTTAGCAATCTAAATGATAAAAAAGTGCAAATAATTTGTGGTGATTTTAATATAGATTTGCTAAATCCAAATGGACATAAGAAAACAACAGATTTCATTAATACAATGTATAGTAACAGCCTTTTCCCTGTAATTATAAGACCAAGTAGAATAACAATTGATACAGATACATTGATAGATAATATATTCACAAATAAAATTGACTATGAAATAAGAAGTGGACTTCTTATAACTGATATAAGCGATCATCTTCCTGTTTTCGCAATTTTTCGAGATTATTTTGGGATTAAAACTAAACAAAAGAATCAAATATTTGACATGATACGACTTAGAACAAGAAGAGCCATTGCTGCCTTTCAAGTGGATTTAAATGAACAAAATTGGAATGAGGTCTTTGAAACGGAAGATTTAGATAGTGCATATGATGCATTCCTGTCAGCCATAATTTCATTATATGAAAAACATTGTCCTTTAATGAAAATCACTAGAAAACATCACAAATCAAATAAGCCATGGATCACAAAGGGGATAGAAGATGCATGTAAAAAGAAAAATAATCTATATAAGAGATTCATAAAACAGAGGACAAAAAATGCTGAAACAATGTACAAGACATATAAAAAAAGATTAGTAAATATTATAAGAACAAGTAAGAAAGAATATTACCACACATTATTGGAGCAAAATAGAGGTAACACACAAGAAACATGGAGATTATTAAATAGTATAATTAGAAAGGGCTCAAGAAATACGAATTATCCAGACTACTTTAAAAAGGATAAAGATATTGTATTTGATAAAATTAAAGATATTGCAAATGAATTTAATGATTTTTTTGTAAATGTTGGTAGTAATTTAGCAAAAGAAATTCCGGAGTCAAGAAATAACAATGATCTAAGAAAACAAATTACTCCGAATGTGTCCTCCTTGTTTATTGGTGCTGTAACTCATAGAGAAATAATTAACATTGTGAAAACATTTAAAAATAAAAAGTCCACTGACTGTTTTGGTATTGACATGATATTAGTTAAAAGTATTATAGAATATATAGTGCAACCTTTCACATATATTTGTAATTTGTCTTTTCGAACTGGTATGTTCCCCTCAAAAATGAAAATAGCAAAAGTTATTCCAATTTATAAAAATGGAGAGAGATGTCAATTCACCAATTACAGGCCAATATCACTACTCCCACAGTTCTCAAAAATTCTAGAAAAGTTATTTGTTAATAGACTTGATAAATATATTGAGAAGTATAATCTCCTAAGTGATAACCAATATGGCTTTAGAGCGAAGAGGTCCACTTCAATGGCAGTTATGGAACTTGTAGAAGGGATATCGAATGCAATAGATAACAAGGAATATACTGTTGGTGTTTTTATAGACTTAAAAAAGGCGTTTGATACAATTGATCATTCTATATTAATGAATAAACTACAGAGATATGGTATAAGAGGGATAGTTTACAAGTGGATGCAAAGTTACCTGGATGATAGATATCAATATGTCGAAATTAATAATGTAAAATCTAATCAGATGAAGGGAAATTGTGGTGTTCCTCAGGGCTCTGTGTTGGGCCCTAAATTATTTATATTACATATAAATGATATATGTAGTGTTTCCAATTTGTTAAAATGTGTATTGTTTGCTGATGATACCACTCTGTATTGTTCAGGTAAAAACCTAAAACAGCTTCTGACTACAGTGGAAAAGGAGTTAAATATATTAAAAAACTGGTTTGATATAAATAAGTTAACGCTAAACTTAAACAAAACACAATGTATTATTTTTGGCACTAGACAAATGAAAAACGTACCTGAAATTATGGTTGATGGAATTGAAATCAAAAGAGTGTATGAAAATAAATTTCTTGGAGTGATAATTGATGATAAGCTAAGCTGGAAGTTTCATATAAATCATGTTAAAAAAAAAATGTCAAAAATCACTGCTATTCTCTATAAAACAAAGTATGTTCTGAATAAGAAATCATTATATACACTTTATTGTACTCTGCTGCTTCCTTATATGACTTATTGTCTAGAGATATGGGGTAATGCATATAAAACAAATACTCTTCCTATTTTTAAGTTACAAAAAAGGGCTATAAGAATAATAAATCAATCAAACTATATAGAACCAACTAACATCTTGTTTATTAATCTGAATACCCTGAAATTTTATGACTTAGTTGAATATAAAATGGCACAGATAATGTATAAAGCACAAAATAACTTGCTTTGCCGCAGTATTCAGAGGCTGTTTAAAGTCAGAGAGAGTCAATATGACCTAAGGGGAACAGATGTCTTTAAAAAAAAACAAGATAAGGTCAAACATAAAGCAGAGATGTGTGTCTGTTAGAGGAGTTAACTAGTGGAATAGTTATGATAGTGATTTAAAAAGGCGTAGTTCATTTACCTTGTTTAAAAATATGTTTAAAAATAGAGTATTAGAAAAATATATAAATCAAGAATGAAAAGAGTAATAATAATACTGAAACCCTTGGTTGTTTTGCTATGATGTCATTACTTTTTTTGTAATTGTTTTGTTTTGTTAAAAAGGTTGGCGTAATAAGCATATGCTTCAGCCAATACCTTTTGATTAGCCTTGTCCTGTGTTTTTGCTTTGTGGTAATTTTTACTTTGTATTCATTCAGATATTTGAATGTGAATGCTAATCAATAAAAAAAAAAATAAAAAAAATCTGGAAAGGATATTTGTTTTCTGGGTTTCTTGTTTTATGTAGTTCTGAAGGGAAGTGGAGTACTTGAATAGTGTTCTAACTGGTTTGCTCTTATTTTGATTCAGCTATAGTATTCCAAAACAGAAACATTTGCATATTATCAAGGAAATTTACTAAATCTGTCTTCCTGGAACAGTAAGGGGTGCTATTGTTTATTTACTGCTTTATTCCGTTGTTTTGTTAGAAGAGGAAAAAACTATTACATTATTGTAACACAATAAATCTTTGTTACTTTTGTTGTTTTTCCCTCTTTACAATTGGTATTCTGGTATTTCATTGAGTCTAGCAAGTTATTTAAAATCTAAGAAGAAATCGAGTTACGGCTAAATTTTAAACAGAAAGTAAAGAAAATACCGGCCTAATTCACCATCCAACTGCCGGGGACCTAGGATTCCTGTTGATTAAACACTTAAATTAATCCTTAGGGTTAAGAAAGGGGTTACAGAAGCCTTTTCTGTCAGTTACTTAAAATGTAAGTGCCAGGAACATCACTACAAAACATCACTACAGCTTTGACTGGAATCAAATTCAATGGTCTGATGAAACAAAAATGGAGCTTTTTGGCAATAAACATTCAAGGTGGGTTTGGTGTAAACAGAAGGATGGACATAATGAAATGAACCTCATCCCAACTGTAAAATATGGTGGAGGTTCTATGTTTTGGGGCTGTTTTTCCTCCAAAGGCCCCGGAAACCTCGTTAGGGTACATGGCACTATGGACTCCATGAAATACCAGGACATTTTATATCAAAATTTGGCTGCTTCTGCCAGGAAACTCAAACTGGGCCTTCATTGGATCTGCCAGCAGGACAGTGATCCTAAGCACATGTCCAAATCAACACAAAGATGGTTAGCTGACCACAGTATCAAGCTTCTGCCATGGCCATCTCAGTCCCCTGATCTGAACCCCACTGAAAACCAGTGGGCTGAGCTGAAGAGCAGAGTGTACAAGAGAGGGCCTCGGACCCTGGGTGATCTGGAGAGATTCTGTACAGAGGAATGGACTCAGATGCCCTGCTCTGTAGTCTCCAACCTTATAAAATGTTATAGGAGACTCAGTGCTGTTATACTGGCAAAGGGAGGCTGTGCAAAGTATTAAAAGCAGGGGTGCCAATAATCATGGCATGTGTTTTTTTTTTTTTTGATCAAAGATTTTTTATTTATTTTCAAACTTTACAGGAAAAAGAAAAAAAACACAACAAGATACAACAAAAGAGAACACGAAACCAAACCCCCCCGTCCCCCCCAACACCAGACAGACACAGGGATGCCATAACAATCAGATGTCCATAAAAAATTTAAATAATAATAAGTAATCTGCACACACACTTCCTTTACGGCACAATATTATCTGCTTTATGCCCTCAGCAAAAGTTAAGAAAGGCTGCCAAATACTATAAAATGTGCTAGTAGACCCTCTAACTGTATACCTAATTTTCTCCAGTTTAAGACAGTACATCACTTCCCTTATCCAGTGACTAAAAGCTGGAGGATCAGGATCTTTCCATTTAGTCAAGATTACTCTCCTAGCCAGAAGGGAACAGAAGGTCAACATTTTAATTTTCCTTTGGTGAAAACTGGTATTCCCTGGAGGCACACCAAACAATGCAATAAATGGAGTTGGCTCTATTATCTCTCCAAATATTCCAGAAAAAGTCCCAAAAATATTGGTCCAGAACATGTAGAGTCTTGGACAAGACCAGAACATATGCAGCAGAGTAGCAGCAGCCTGCCTGCATCTGTCACATGTGGTGTCTATATCAGTTTTAATCTTAGAAAGTCTGACTTTTGACCAATGTAGACGAACAAACATGTAATTTTTAGCAATTGGGGCAGCCTGCGGTAACTCTGTAAGGGAAAACGATAGTCTGAATTGATTACAGATTTTAACTGAATGTATAACAACTGGATTAGAGGTCAAACTAGAGATTGATTGAATGAATGGTATTTTAGAACACAATAATGCTATTAAAGAAGTGGGCCTAACTGAAGCCCCCTCCAGAACTGTCCAAACAGGGGGATTAATGTCATTATTTAACCAGAACATCAGTGCTCTTATATTGGCTGCCCAGTAATAATACATGGAATTTGGAAGTGCCATCCCTCCTTTTGCACGAGGTCTCTGCAGTATACTTCTTTTAATTCTTGGTGTTTTTTTGTTCCAAATAAAGGTTGAGATCTGATTATTTAATTTGGAGAAGAAAGATTTTGTTAAGAATAACGGAAGGCACTGAAAGATATACAAAAACTTCGGCAATACACTCATTTTTATGGTATTAATTCTTCCACCCAATGAAAGATGGAGGTGGTCCCAACGTTCAAGATCTTGTTTTAGATTGGATAAGAGAGGTGGATAATTGGCTCCGAACAAGTCTTTATGATCATGCGTAACCCAAATCCCAAGGTATTTACATTTTTTAGGGCTAATTTTAAAGGGAGTTGCGCTTAAAGATGACAGACTGATTCCATCACCAACAGGCATTAGTTCACTTTCTGAACATTAACTTTATAGCCAGATATTTTGCCAAACTCTGTAAGTAAAGTCACTAACGTAGGTAAGTTTGTCAGAGGTTGTGACAAGTACAATAACGTGTCGTCTGCATAAAGCGAAACCTTATGTTCCAATCCTGCCCTTTGAATACCCTGGATATCAGCTCTTTGTCTCAAAGTTAAAGCAAGTGGTTCCATTGCGATTGCAAATAGAAGTGGAGACAGAGGACATCCTTGCCTCGTGCCGCGTTGAAGCTCAAAATAAGCAGATATGCTGTTATTAGTACGCACAGCGGCTAATGGAGACATGTATAAAAGTTTTATCCATGAAATAAGCCTACGACCAAATCCAAACCTCTCCAGAGTATTAAAAAGATAACCCCATTCCACACGGTCAAATGCCTTTTCCGCATCCAATGAGAGAACTACCTCCGGTGTGCCAGATGGAGAGGGGCCATAAAGAATATTCAAAAGTCGTCTGATGTTAAAAAAAGAATAACGATTCTTAACAAACCCCGTTTGGTCAGGTGATATGATGGAGGGCAACACCCCCTCTAAACGTCGCGCAAGGACTTTAGCAAGCACTTTGGCGTCGGTATTAAGAAGGAAGATCGGACGGAATGAGCTACACTCTAGAGGGTTCTTGTCTTTTTTAAGGATTAATGAGATAACTGCCTGACGCATGGTTGGTGGTAGGGATTTTACTGAAAGTGACTCTTCAAAAACTGATAACAGCAAAGGAGAAAGCTGCGCTGAAATTTTTAAAAAGAAATCTGTTGGGAAACCATCCGGTCCTGGTGATTTGCCAGTCTGCATAGATCTAATTGCTGAGGCTATCTCCTCCACCGTGAGATTTTCTTCCATCACTGGATCTATAGAAGGGATATGTATATTATTGGAAAAGTCCTCCAGGGAAAGAGGATCGACACATGAATCGGAGGTACCTGTATATAGTGACTGATAATAATTTTGGAAACATGTATTAATTTTAAGGTTATCAGTATTTTTTAAGCCTTGCTCATTGTTAATTACAGGGATGGACTGACTGGCAGTCCTTTGTCTTAGCTGCTGAGCAAGTGTTCGCCCAGCCTTGTCCCCATGCTCATAGGACACATGTCTTAATTTAGAAATAAGATATTCAGCCTGCTTTGTTGACAGGAGATCAAACTCAGTCTGCAAAAATATACGCTTTTTCATTATGTCTGCAGAGGGTCTATAACTATATAATCTATCTAGCTCCAGTATCTCATCAGCCAGTTCTTTAAGGCGTGCAGCATCACTTTTATTCTTCCTTGCGCAATATGAAATTATCTGGCCTCGTAAATATGCCTTAAGTGACTCCCATATAGTCGAAGAGGACATAACTGGTGTTTGGTTAATCTCAAGGAATAATGTAATCTCAGAGGAAATGAATTTAGTAAAAGCTTCCTCTGATAGAAGCAAGGAGTTTAACCTCCAGGGACGGTAGCTGGATTGTGTATTGGGGATACGCATTTGCATAATTAGGGGGCCATGGTCAGATATAACTATAGCTCCATAATGACATTTGGTAATAAAAGGAAGAAGTCTCTTGTCTAGGAAAAAAGTATCTATACAGGAAAAGGTCTTATGAACAGAGGAAAAGAAGGAATATTCTCTGTAAGTAGGGTTACGAAACCGCCAAACGTCAGCTATACCATATGATTTGAGAAAAAGTTTAATTGAACGTGCTGACTTAGAAAGGGGAGCTTTTTTGGACAAGCTACGATCTAAAATGGGGGAGAGTACACAGTTTGTGTCACCACCAAGAATAAGGTGGTGTGATGATATATCTGGTAACCGAGAGAAAATATTTGAAAAGAATGCAGGGTTATCCCAGTTTGGTGCATAAATATTAGCCAGGATAACTGGGAGGGAATAAAGCTGACCCACCACAATAACATATCGACCCAAGGAATCAGTCTCTACACTAGTCATAGTGAATGGCGTATTCTTTTTGATGAGTATGGCCACACCTCTAGCTTTTGAATGGAAATTGGAATGATATATCTGTTCCGCCCAAGTCCCTCTGAGCCGGAAATGATCCGTTGTACGTAAGTGAGTCTCCTGGAGGAATGCGATGTCCGCATCAAGTTGTTTTAAATACCTTTCTACGTTTCACTGGATGGTTAAGTGACTTAACATTCCAGCTCACAAAATTAACTGAACAGCCATCCAGCCCTTTAGAAGTTCGGATAGCTGTCATCTGAAGGGGAAGTATTTACATATATGAAATCCATAAAAGCAACCTGAAAGTGAGTGAAAATTGATATGGACATCTGACAGAATAAGTCTGGTAGAAGAAACCCCCTGGATAGAACCCCTCCCCCCTCCCCCCCTATCACCTACAAGAACATGGTGAACAAAATACCCTGCAAAAACAAATCCACACATTAAGTGTTTGTGTTGGGAGCTCTACAGAGCCAACAGCTCACGCTCCCGCCGAACCCACCATACTAAAGTTACTCAAATAGCGCATTATGATATGTCGTAAAATCTGCGGAATAAAATAGTAATAACAGTAAGGATAATAATGGTAATAACAATAAGAAAAACAGTTAGAGTAAGCCCATTGACACCGGCAAAGGCAATAAGATTAGACGCTTCTCTTAAACTGCAACTAAGCAACACAGGCTCACAATTAAGGAAGAGCCATAATATTAATTAAAAGATATAATAAAATAGTAATAGCAACAACAATAATAATAATAAAAAAAATAAATAAATAAAATTAAAAAAGGGGTAGGGAAGGAAACCTTAACGGTATATTAGTGATGTTTTCATCAGCAGCGAGACTATTAAGTAAATATTGTCATATCCGTATTATCCGTGGAAAGTCTCCCGCTCATGACTGAATAGTACCTTGTACGCCCTCTGGGAGGAGCCAAGAACAACGCGAACAGAAGGTCACTGCTCCACTGAGGCGTGGTCTAGGCTGGAAAACGGTGTAGACGGATAGAAGTTAAGTGTTTTCATAGTTTTCAAGCCTCTGTGGGGATAATGTTCTTCCTGATATACCTCATAGCTTCTTCTGCATCTGTGAACACCTTTTCTCTCCCGTCGTGTGAAACACGTAAACGGGCTGGGTATAGGATGCCATCCGGACGCCCTGACGATTACGCAGTAATTTCCGAGCCTCGGTAAACGCAGCCCTGGCCTTGGCAACACTAGCAGTATAATCCGGAAAGATGGCGACTGATTCTCCGTTAAACCTTAGCGGAATCCGAGTGCGTGCACGGCTCAACACCTCGATACAGTCATGGTGATAGTGAAGTTTAGCCATGATGACACGCGGTTTTCCATCCGATCTTCTTGGAGCCTGAATTCTATGCGAGTGGTCCACAAGCACGTCCTTCTCAAGTTGTAATGTTTCTTTCAGCAGCCTTGAAACAAACACAGTAGAGATTGATCCCTCTGTCTCAGCTACCCCCACTATCCTGATATTACACCGTCTCATCCTTCCCTCCATGTCCTCGCATTTTCCTCTTAGCTCAGCTACCTCTGTTTTCGAACAAGTGACCACAGATTTTAAGGTTGTCACCTCGTCTGACCACGTTGATAGGCCGCCTTCCACCTCCTGTATCACGGTCTTCATCTGCTCTATTTTAGAGTGAAACACCGCTGCATTATTTATAATTTCCCTTTTAACGGATTGTATCTCGTTTTTAAGGGCGCTGAAATCATCGGCAAGCGCATTCTTTAGTTCAGCCTTAATTACTGCCGAGATATCTTCTTTTAATGAGCGAAGAATCTCGGATTTCAAGGCCTCAGCATCCATTTTCTCCGGACTGGTCGGAGGGGGTGGTGTTGCTCGGGACCGGGTAACGGTGGAGCACGAAGACGAGGTGACGTTGGGCCTAGTGTTGGATGATGCATCGCAATTATATTTGCGTAGTTTTTCCGCATGTTAATTTTCCCCTTATTTCAAAATAAAAACATATAACACTCTATATAGTGTTTTCGTAAAATAAAGCGCTTATTGTAAAAAGAAAACAAGAGTTCGGCGAGAGCACGAGCCAAACACGTCCTAACTCATTGCCATGCAAGAGCGCCCCCCACATGTGTTTTTGATTAAAATAATTATTTCTTGATGAAGGATTTGTTTTTCTTTGAATAAATTTATTTCAATGAAAGGTTGGATTTAAAAAAAAATTTCAGTGTGAGATGAAGCTGCTTTGCCAAAAAGTGGATTTTTTTTAACCATTTTTACAAATCTTTACAAGGGGTGCCAATAATTGTGGAGGGTGCTATATATCGTTTATATACAACACTGTATTTGTACTAAATGGTGGTAAGTTAATCATTTCCTCTACTGTGAACACCCGTGTAAAATAATCATTAAACTCATTTACTATATCAATTTCATTTTCAATTATAAGGCCCTTACTATCCTGTAGATTAGTGATTTCAGCTTTTATAGTTCTTTTGGAGTTAAAATATTGGAAGAAACCTTTAATGCCATCATTAGCCTCCAATGGAATCTTCCTTTCGACATTCCACTTAGCGAGTCTAATGTTACTTTTTAACTCAACCTGTAGACTTAGATACTCCTGCTTTACTTTGAAATCATTGGTTATTTTCTACCTTAGTATCTCCAGCGTACAGTGTGGAGTACCCAGTAATACTCACCTCAGTACCCCCAGTTTACAGTGTGGAATACCCAGTAATACTCACCTCACTACCCCCAGTTTACAGTGTGGAATACCCAGGAAGACTGACCTCAGAATCTCCAGTTTACAGTGTGAATCCCCCAGTCCAGCAGAGAGCAGCTTCACTCCTGAATCCTGCAGGTCATTGTCACTCAGGTCCAGCTCTCTCAGGGGTGAGGAGTTTGATCTGAGAGCTGAAGCCAACGTGTCACAGCATGTCTCTGTGAGATTACAGCTGTTCAGCCTGGAAAAAGAAAATATGTTAAGACACAGACACATATATAACCTACACATTGTTAATAGTACTGACAGCAACATTAAAACAATCGAGCAGCACAGGCCACTGGTGGACTCAGTGGGGGAATGGGGGGGCAGTCACCACCCTAGTGCCCCCATGGCTGAAAAAACGTCACAAATATTCCCTAAGGAATTGTGAAAATGCCACTATTAGCTGCCCATCACATGCTTTAGCACCATCTAGGATGTCCCATTCACTGGAGATGGTGCCTTATAGGGCGAGAAGATGTGATGAAGTGTATTAATGAGCCCTTCTAGTGGAGGATATGTGATGTAGTGCCCTAAAAGGTACCCATACAATGGTATAAGCGGCTCCTATGGGTACCCTTCTAACGGAAAAGGGTGCCATTATGAAGAGCCCTTCTAGTGGAGGATATGTGATGCAGTGCCCTAAAAGGTACCCATACACTGGTATAAGCGGCTCCTATGGGTACCCTTCTAACGGGAAAGGGTACCATTATGAAGAGCCCTTCTAGTGGAGGATATGTGATGTAGTGCCCTAAAAGGTACCCATACAATGGTATAAGCGGCTCCTATGGGTACCCTTCTAACGGGAAAGGGTACCATTATGAAGAGCCCTTCTAGTGGAGGATATGTGATGTAGTGCCCTAAAAGGTGCCCATACAATGGTATAAGCGGCTCCTATGGGTACCCTTCTAACGGAAAAGGGTACCATTATGAAGAGCCCTTCTAGTGGAGGATATGTGATGTAGTGCCCTAAAAGGTGCCCATACAATGGTATAAGCGGCTCCTATGGGTACCCTTCTAACGGAAAAGGGTACCATTATGAAGAGGCATTCTAGTGGAGCATATGTGATGTAGTGCCCTAAAAGGTGCCCATACAATGGTATAAGCGGCTCCTATGGGTACCCTTCTAAAGGAAATGGGTGCCATTATGAAGAGCCCTTCTAGTGGAGGATATGTGACGTAGTGCCCTAAAAGGTGCCCATACAATGGTATAAATCAGGGTTATTCAAATCACGGTCCTCGAGGTCCGTGCACTGCTGGTTTTCCAACCTTCCTTTATCTGTCAGTCAAGTGTGAAGCCTCTGACCAATCAGAATCAGTAATTATTAAACAACTACCTGGGAGAACT